>NW_009925070.1:0-92091 GCF_000696875.1 Nestor notabilis
TGCTGTAGCTGAACCCAGGACAAATGTCAAAATTGTGGAATGGAGGCTGAATGGGGGTCAGTGTGGTGTGAAACTTGCTGATTCCACTGCAGTGAATTAATGAATGTGCACATTACTAGTTTTTTTAATAAGGGCCCTAAACTGGTCTGGTGACATGTCTTCTTGCAGTGTAGTAGAGATAAATTATTAATTTCTGCTTATTTTAAGACTTACCTAGTATAACCTTCAAAGGTAAATTCTTTTTCCCTTTGGACAATGTGGTATTGAAAATGTATCAATAGACACACAGGACTTGAGCTACACAGCAGCTCTGTACTGGATTTCTCTCCCTACTGACACCTGTAAACTGCAGGAGAACACACTAATGTAATTTAACATGTTATATTTGCTTTTCTCCATACCATTTTGAACTTTGGCAGAAAATAGCTACCATCTTTTTAATTCTGAATACGTGTTATTTTTGTTGAGTCCAAAATTAACTATTTTTAATTTGCAAATGAATTTAAAGCAAATTCAAGGCAAAGATGTTTCCCAGTATTGTTACTTAAAGACTTTAAGGCAAGCAAGCAGAGAAACGTAACAAAAAATAATGATCCACTTGTCATCAGCTACTTTGAAGAGAGATTGTACCAAGACTACCGTCTCTTCTGAAGGCTAAACTGTGTTCATGGAATATAATAGATTGCTTCTCTTCGGGGAAAACAATAATTAATTTCAAAGGCATGTTTAATCAGTTGAGTACTTATTGTTCTGTAAGGCTAAATAGACAACTAAACGGAAGTTGAACTCATTCTACCTGAAGCAATTTTATGGCACCTTTAGTTTTCTCTTTTTGGCTTTTTCAGTGATTTCTAGACTAGAAAGGAAATCCTTGTGCCAAGCACCAATAAATGAGTCTGTTAGGATGTTTATTCTGCAGCAGAGAAACTTACTATGAACCATTTTGTTTTTAAACATGAGCTCTGCACACTTTTCCTTTTGGTATGATTCTGGTCTACACCAGCTCTTGTTTCCTGTGTTCAGTGGCATCAGTATTGTGATTTTTGTGCCAGCACAATCTCCATTGTCTGTAAAGATGTATAGGGAGTAAGCTGTATCAGTAAAAGCATGTTGAATTCATGGTATACTTGACCAAAACAAGTGATGAGAGACAGGGAATTGTTCACTTAATGTGTGTCATGTTAAAGGAATATGTTGTGGCCGTTGAAATGAAAGACAGCGATCTTCTGGATTCAAGAGCACTTCCTTCAGAGTTTCCCATTGGTTTCTGTGACAGCTCGCCATTGTTTCAGAGCCTAATTTAGTTAGCGGAAACATTCATATGGCTTGTTGCAAATGATGCTGTTTAGTAATCCATACAATTAGCAACTGTTCGATTGGGTTGTTTAGTTCTATCACATCTATGCTTCTAAAACTTAGCTGAGCGTTGCTGTATGGTTGGTTTCAAAGCTTCTTCTTCCAATGCTGTATCTGTATTATGTGATTGTATTTGTGGCTTTTTAATGTGTTAACAATGGTGGAAGCATTTCTTTAACTTCACAGGAAACAATTCTGTGAAGTCCTCAAAAAGAAGAGAAAGATAGAAGTATGGAAGGTAGGGGGTTTTAAATTTAGCTGGGGGGGGGAGGCAAAGAGACAGTAAGCAATAAGGATTTTAAAACAATTAAATTCAACAAAAGAGGGGTAATACTTTTCCACAGTAAGGTACCATTATGGTTCATCAAAACTCTTTTTACTGGCTTAAAAAACTCGAGAAGGCTCTTACACAAGCCTTTAGCCTGTGCTGTTAGGATGAAGCCATTTAATTGTTAATGAAGTACAATACGTAGTACAAGTCTAAGACAGATGGGGTTTTATTAAGTTGTCCTTCAATTTTAAAGGAGCTACAAAATAAATGTGGTGTTTCTACTGTCTCGTTAACCCTGATCAGCCCCTTGCTGGTGTGTCAGTTTAATTTATGTACTACCACATTGTAAGCACTGTAAATGCGGTCTTTGATACCATTTTTTTTCCATTATAAAGCACATTTCTTATTATAAATACAACGGTTTTATTGCTTTGAGAGGAACTTCCCAGATCACAGGAAGCTGAGAACATGAGGCTCTACTTGGTTAATGTGCAAAATGTTTCGGGTTGGTTTTTTTTTGGGTGTTTTTTTTTTTTTTTTTTTTTCTAAAGAGAAAAAAGTTAGAACTAACAGTAACTTATATCATTAAAATCTTGTTCTTATTTCCCATAAATACATTGCAATTATTTTAAAAGGGAAGAGGTCAGGAGTAATAAAGAAACCCCAGAACAACCAAACAACCCAGAACTATGTAAGAACTTTCCAAGATAGTAGAATTAAATATGTGAATTTTGTACCTGACTCTTGAAAGATCTCAAACAAAATGCAGACCCTGGTCTGCATCTTGTAGATTTGGAGAGAGTTACTCATCTATCAGAGACTTTGAGACAGTTCAGACTTTCAAGTTCAATGCAAACTCTAATACGTAAAACTTTATGTATTAAAAATCAAAATGTGGACTTGAAATACCAGCCTCAAATCCTACTGGAGTGTGTGACAAGTGTCTCAATACATAACACTTTAGAAATGCTTTTGGCCTGTATGAGTATATGAGTGTGAGGGACTTCAGGCAATCCAAAGGGAGAAGCATGCCAATGCTTCATGTTCATCTCCTTTGGATGAAGATGAAAAGCTCATAAAAGAGTTTAGAACTGGGGCGCTTAAAATTTGGAAGGAATAATTAAAACATGACATCCTGCAGATCAGAAATTAAACCTTTAATGATGAAGATAAAAAAACATTTCCATATGTATTTCCATTACATGCCCATCCTGTCCATACGCACTAAGTGTGACATGATTGCAAGTTAGTTTATAATTGCTTGAAGGCTTGAGAAATGAATTTTAAATACAGAAAATTACAATGCTTATTAAATATGGTGTAAAAATATTTTATGTATTTACATATTAAGTTCTAAAACTCAATCTAACTTTCAAAACAATTGCAAAAAATTGTGAAGACTGATTACTTTAACTTGACAACTTGTAATCAAGGTGTTAAATTATGGTATTAAAGAAGTTAAAAAGCTGGGGATGCTCAGCTATTAAGTGGAAAAACAGACACCTGATCGTGTTGCCACTGTGCTGTAATTAAAGCTAATTATATCACTGGACTAGAAAGCTGGGAGATGAGGGTATGTTCTCTGTTAACCTTTGCGTACGTATCTGGAAACTAATCCACACTTGTGGATTAGTTTTCTTATATTTGTGAAACACTTTGTTTTTCCTTCCTGCCCTGTTTTAATCACTTAACTTGTAGAGGCTTCCCAGACAAGGATTGCAGTCCAGTGCATTAGCATCTAACTGAAGTGTGCTGTCATCTTTGGGAGTGACCTGGAGCTTACCTAGAGCCAGTAGAAATGTTTCATGTTCATAACTTTGCACCTACAAATGTATAATCAGACCCTTCTTGTACTTAAACTACTACATGGGTTTTTTCAAATGAAGGATAAGACATTTAGGAAGCACACAGACAATCCTGTATGTGCTGAGAAGGAAAATGGTGATAAATCTGGTAGAGAATTACACTGTAATAAAAAACAAAACCAAAGGTGATTGTCCCCATCTGAAAGTGATGACAGCTGTCTATGGATCTCGTGAATGAGTAAATAGAAGTAAGATTCTGTTTCTTTCTCAGCATGACATTAGCTGTGCCTTAGTTTCTTCTTCTTTTTGATAGTGGTTTTGATGTAATCATACAGTATATACTGGCTTTTCTAAATGAGATCACTCCACTTGGTTTTAATTACATTGGAATAGATAAATCTCCATACTTGTATAACATGTGTGTATAATTCACATACTTAATAAAAGGCATCTATCTTTTCACATACTTATGGTTGCTAAGCTTTCTTGTGAGGGCTGCTTTGACTGTTTTACACACAGTCTCATGACAAAATATATGTACAGTCTTAGTTTCACATACTTTTCAAGGTGATTTAAGTCACAAGCTCAACCTGTTCTATTCTAAACTATTCTCTCAAGACAATCATATGCTGCTGTTTCTTCACCTTCAGCCTCTGTAATGTGGATTTTTCTTTCCATGTCCTTCCCTAGCTCTGCTCTTTCCATGTTCTGTGGAGAAATGCTTCTTGCTCCACCTGCAAGAACCAAATGTTGATTGCCGCATCAAGATGATTCAACGTATTTATTCCTATCCTTTGTTGCCTGCGTTCTGAGTTTTCTGTCTCTGCATGTGTATGAGATGGGGATGTACTGTATCATGTATACATTATATTAGGGGTTGATCCCTTAGATGTTCTCATGGTTTCCCAGATTAACAGTAGAATGAAAACACGGCAGCACCAGTTCACCAGTTTATTCTAAAAGAAAAAGCTTTCTTTAGTACAGTGGACATTATTTCATACTCAGCCTCCACAACGTAGGGAGTGTAGATTCAATGCCTGTATTTACTTGAGGAAATTAAAATCCACTTTTTTTTTTTTTTTTTTTTAATAAAAAGAAACTCTTTCTGTATGGGGTAGGGGGTATTCTTACTACTTCTGGTTGGAAGTTGCCCTTTGAAACAAAATGTGATTAATAATATAAATAGTTTGCTTCAGCAAAAGCTTGCTTTATCTTTGGTTTTGTATTGTATCCTGCTTGAGCACAAACATCATGTAGGCAGACGGGAAGAATGTGAATTCCTGAAACTGTGAAACAAACAGGAATAAGGGACTTTTATGGCTGGACATAGGACATACCGCTGTCATGCTTTATCAAACGAACATCTAATCTGGAGGTAACAGAACAAGATATAAGATAAGGGCTTTAGGCACATGCATGGGTTTAAGTAGGTCAAAGGTTCATATCAAAGATGACTACTAGCCTTTATCAACTAGCTCTTAAAAGACCCTCCTAGAAGAAAGAATGAAGATTGCATTAACCGTTGGGAGGTGGGATTTATCTTCCTAAAAGTCCTATGAATATATAAAAGGCTTGACTATAAGGAACTTTGACTCTGTACTCACAAATGTGCCTGTGGGATATGAAGGCATAAACCCAGTGCTGTAAATAAACCTTTGCTCCACCGACTTTGTCCCCAGTTAAATCTTTCTAAAGGTGAGCGTGTTTATCACAAAATTAAATATTCATGAGTCACTGTGATATAAAAAGGAGACGAAAGCTTAACCATTTACCCTAGAGATTAGGAAATGTATTTGTGAAATCCAGAAGATTTTTTTTTTTTTTTTTTAAGAACAATGTGTGTGTTTACATCTTGCTGGTGCGAAGATGCTTAATCATAAAAGTGTCTGTGGAAACAAGACACACATGCAATTTGGAGAAAACACACTGCCATTAACACTGAAATTTAGAATTAAAGTAGGATGGGTAAAACCAGCTGAAGAAATTGTTCCAGAATTACCTGCAGGCTTAATCTTAAAGCACAACCAACTTCTATTAATGTGTACTCTGCATGGTGTGTAGGAAGCTGATTAGGTGATAACCCGTTGCACTACAGGAGTATCTTTTATTCTTTAGCATTCAGTTATTTAAATAAAAGGACTTCGCTGTTTAACAAAACATATTGTTGTCTGGTACACAGAAATATGTAATTTAACACATCTTATCTAGTGTCTCTATACTTTTATCAACTCAACAGGCTCTTCTGTTTTCCTCCTGGGTGCACTGTGATTACATTCTTTTATCAGGTATTCATTTAAAAGAGCTCCAATGAATTTATATAATATTTTGAGCTTAAAGTATCAGTTGCATTTTTATTAACTTGTATAGCAATGCTTACTTTTAATAAAAGTAATATTGTGGAACTAAGGCATCTTAACACCTGCATAGAAGAGTAGCTCATATTTTATTTCCACCCATCCTGATGCAGCTCCACTACTTGTGAATCTGACACAGTAAATTAGCAAAATAAAACTAGACATATAGCATATTTTACTATGACTAAAGGCAAACAATATTAGGTGCTAATTTATATGCTAAGGCGTGATCCTGCAAACATTTATGTATGTGACCAAGTTTACAGTGTGCCTGAATTTACTTAGCTCCATAAGCATTTGCATTATCAGGGCAAAAAAAGTGACTGGATCCTGCTCCTAGTCACATGCATCCAACAGTGTCAAAAACAGAAGAATAACATTTCAGTACTGAGGTACAGGTAGAATAGCTGCAAACCATTTCAAACATTTAGCACACTTTCTCTTAATTTCATTTGGGAATAAAAATTAAGAAGGGTTATTGGATCTGTATGAGCATCATATTTAATCCTGTTTTAATGGTTATTTCTATTATTATGACGGTTAGCAAGACAATGTCTCCTTACCTTTTTCCCTGGGAAAGAATCCATAGGACAGTGGCAGCTATCTGGGAAAGCTGCTGTATGACAGTGTTGGGGGGGCAAAGTGTTCAGCTTGCAAGTGCTGTTTTAGGAAAAATTTAGGTAGGTACAGGATGATATATTTAAATGTAAACCAGAACACTCACTTGCACAAAGCCTTTCAAACTACAGTGGTTGTGCAATAGTGCTTTCTTATGTTTTATTACAGAAACTCCAGAAATTTTACAAATGAAACTGTTGAACAATAGAAATTGTAGGTAAAACTTATTTGGGCCATCCTCATAAAGTAACAGTGTCTTAAGTCACATGCAGTGCATGTGGCTGAATAACAAAGAGTAGATGTTATCTTTAAATGACCTTAACCTAAATCACTGTACTGCCAATATTACTTGTAGTTGTCATGATTCATGTTTACAGCTGCCAGCTATCCCCCAGCGATCCAGTTTAAGTGTTGTGCATGGAGGAGGAATTAGAGAAGTGCTTACTGGAAACCCAGTTAAGCCCATAATGCATTTACGGTGAACTCCTTGTTCCTTAAATGTCTGAATATGCATAATAACAGCTGTCCAAGGGGAGGATTCGATGTCCATTTTAGGAAACAATTCCCTAATATCAGCTGCTGGGATCTCTGAGAGATTTATTTAGCCGGTTGTGAGAGTTTCGAAGGGCATGAAGAGATAGTTAATATCCTTGGCCCTCAGACAAAGTTGAAAGGGACTGGTCCATAGTTTGCTTTGTTCTTTTTTTTTAAGTACTCAAAGTAGTACTTTAAGTAGCGATAGGACAAGGGGTAATAGCATTAAACTGAGAGAGGGTAGATTTAAGGTTAGATATTAGGAAGAAATTCTTCCCTGTGAGAGTGGTGAGACACTGGCACAGGTTGCCCAGAGGAGTTGTGGCTGCCCCATCCCTGGCAGTGTTCAAGGCCAGGTTGGATGGGGCTTAGAGCAACCTGGTCTAGTGGAAGGTGTCCCTGCCTGTGGCAGAGGGTTGGAACTGGATGAGCTTTAAGGTCCCTTCCAACCCAAACTGTTCTATGATTCTGTGAATGACCGAGCATTTTAGTAAATAGATGCTGGCTTAGGATTTCAGGAAGATTAATTTCCTAAGGATCTTGAATTTGTACATTACTTCTCCAATTTCTGGAATATGGTTGTCCATATCTCTTGGGTTCCCAGTGCTTGAGAGAAACTGATCCATGATGTCTTACGGCATGACAGAACTAGGAGAGAGACTGAGCTTTCTTAGTAATGAAACTATGGTAGCTATGGTAAATATAAGGGGCGAGGGGAAGCTCCCAAACAACTGCTACACATGCAAACGGAGTAAAGCCTGTAGAGGATAAATTCAAAGATACAAATACTGTTCACCACCTGAATTGTAACCATGACTTTGCAAGCTTTCTTGTATAGGACCAAACCATACTCTCTCTCTTCTTTCACTGGCCTTATTAATACTTACAAAATGAAGTAGAGGCAAACCAGTAATTTTGAAATACTGAGCATTCATGTTGCCATTTCTTACACATGAGTAGCTAAATTTGTATAGTGTTTTTGCTGTTAAGTTTTTCAAAAATACCAGTAGGGATTCAGTAAGAATCCTCTACATAAAAGTTAAGTAAATTAACTTGTCCCTGTTCAGCTGTTATTTATAGCATTGCTACAAGCCAAGACATTTGAAAATTGAGCTCCCCAAGGTGAACATTGTTGTATTCTTATTTATTATATTTTTGTGTATCCATTTCAGTCCTTCCCCTGCTAATAAAATGTGTGAATGACCATGTACTGTGACTTTCATACTGTGAAACAGATGAGAGCTTCAGCAGCGAATCAGAGAAATCAAAAGGCTGAAATCTTGTAGGCATGAAATACAAGTTTTGCTTTCATTAGGTCATATCCCTGGGAAGGATTTCTTTATTCCTGTTACCTATGTCTACCTTTAAACTCATACGAAACACCAAAGAGACCATAACACGAGTGTCTTCTGTCACTCGTATTTAAGAATTCCTGAATGGGTATATTTAACATTTCAGTGCAAGAGAGAGCAAGTGCTGCCCATTGGGCAAGACAGAGGCTTACTTAACAGAGCAATAGGTGATCAAGGCAAACAATCCTCCAGTAAGCATTTAGATTATCCCATTGCTTACTAGTTCCTTAGTTAGATGACCTCTCCATTTTAGGGCAACCAGTGATATCAAAGCCTTTTGTCAGTGTAATTTAGAAAAATTCTAAGATTTAGCTAGAGGTGTGCAGGTTTGGGTTTAACATGAAGCACAGCTGTACGAACACCTTCTCCTTAGTTATCCAATTTTATTAGCTATTTATTTATTGTGTATTTAGTTAACTGTGTGGTTAGGCACAAATAATGGTTAAAAACAAACAGCAAACCCCCAAACTTATACTTCCCAATATTTCACAAACCAACACTTGCATATATATATATATATATAAATTCAGCAAGTTTTTTTATGCACACACTTTAATGCCATTAGATTAGTGGAATAAGGCAATCAGAACAGGTCTTGTATTCAACTGTATGCTACTGGGGTTTTGCTGAGTGGGGGCTGTTGAATTTGCTTTAAAGGAATTACGGTAGATTTTTGTCAAAAAAAAGGAAAGGGGTGGGGGACAAAACGTGACCACAAAGTTAAAAGCAAACAGGCAGAAGTAATTAACTCTTTGTGACAAATGGAAAAGGTATTTTCCACTTTATCCTACTGCATTACCCAAATATTTTCCTTGTTTCATATTATAAATTAATATTCATATGTAAAGCAAATTAGGTAAGCTGTATCTGTAGTTTTAACTAACGTCAATGAAACAAAACACACATATAACAGTGTACATCCTCCAAGGGTGTTAAAAAGCATTTGAAACATAAATGAATCCTAAATATTTTGGTTTTCATTTGCAATGAAAGCATTGCTTCACTTTGCTTCCATGTAGTCATAAAGCACTAATCTGTTTTGCTAAAAAGCTGCACCTTAAAATAATAAATGGGTCAAAATATATCAAATATAAGAAACCATTTATAAAAGGAAAAAATAACATGAAAATCAAATCAATTGACAGATTTAGTTGCTGTGACATAGATTTTAAAAGTTATTTTAAACTTCATCTGACACCTGATTATGCCTTTAAATACCTTAAAATATTTGGCAGCTATTCCACTTCCTTAGTGTGGGAGCAGCATGGAAGATGAGCAACTTCTGAGACCTCGTAGGAATGCTGGGAACTACAATGCACTGTACACTGTGCATAAGTTGAAATAGTATTAGAAGTATTGAATGTAAATTCTGACTTCTCCTTCAGAAGAGACTCCTGTACTTTTAGAACAGGTCAATTATATTTTTTAAACTCCGGTCATATAAAGTATTTAAAACTAAAAGGGAGCTCAGAGTTCAGACCTGGCTCATTTTATAGTTGTGGGAACGATGAGGCTATAGAGCTGTTTGCTCTCATTCTGTGTAATGCTGGCTCTGTAACCTGTTGCATGAGTAGCTGAAAGGCCTGCTGCTTGCTGTTTCTTGGCACTCCATCCTAGGTGGCAGAAGCACTCTCCTGCGGGATGGGGTGCTTCATCCTGCTCATAGAAGGGTGGGCACCCCGAGCCTGTGCTTTACCTGCTGCTTTTCTGGATGCAAGGATGCTGTACACTGCTCTTAGTTTTTGTAAACAACTATCACTTTAGATAGGTAAGAAGGCATCTCCCTGGATGCTTAATTACAGACCAATGCAAAGTTGTGCTGACCTGTTGAAGGGGGCACAGTAATGAACTCTAGCAGGGTGATGCCATGCCCTCAGTAAGGGTTATTTGTACATGTTCAGTGCCAGCTTGGTGTTACATGGCATTGGTACACTTGTTACTTCGTTTTTTGTTAAAGCATATGTTGGAAGGAAACCCCTGTCAAGCTGAGAACAGGTTGTCAGGGCTCTGTCCAGTTGGGTTTTGAATTATCTTCACTGATAAAAACAAATTAAGCCCTCTGGGCAACGTGTTTCAGTGTTTGACTGCCATCACAGGGAAAAAAACATGTTTTCTTCTGTTTGGGTTTAATTTCGTGCTGCTTCGTTTTCATATTTTGTAACTCTTATTTGCTGTCTTTTGTCTCTGTCGGTGGGTGCTGCTGAGAAGAGGCTGGCGTCCTCTTCTGTGTTCCCTTGCATCAGGTACTTACACACATTGATAATATCCTCCTGAGCCTGCCTATTCTCCAGGCTGAACTGCCCTAGTTCCCCAGCTTTTTCTCACATGAATGATCCTTCAGGCTCTTAGTCATCTTTGTTAATCAAGTCCAAAAGGCATCACAAATATTCCACAGTGGATGGAGCACTGAACTTAAAATGTGGAGGTTTTAGTAAATATAACCCCTAGAGCTCTAGTTAAGCCACTAGATATGTAACAGATGCACACAGATGAACTAGGGAATACTGAAATCACTTGGACCTAACTGATGTGACTAACCAGTGGAAAGAGGAAGTCTAATACCTGCTACATCTAGTTAACAATCAGAAGTCCAGTTTTCCTATATTCAAAAGTAAAATGAACATGCTTACTATTACATCTTACTATTACAGCTTAATTACCTGCAGCTGGCAAAGATAGCTGCTCGCAGGGGTAAAATGACATGGCATTTTGTGTCCTGCTAATGACATCAATGATGAGTGTTCCATAGGGATTGCCTAACACAGGCAAGAGATTTTTCTCCAGTTGGTTGACTTTTCACTCCGCTGCTGACCACTTAAGAGCAGAAGAAAATAGCGCACAGACAATCTGGGTTTTACTACTTACGGAGCTCAGGGGAAAAAGCCACAAAATAAACCTCTTCCCAGGAAAAAAAGTTCTAAAATAACCCAGAACAAAAAGAGAGATTTATCCAGGCAGGAAATATGTATGTATTTATTTTGAACTAAAACTTTGTATCCAGATTGAATTTGAGACTTAGTTTGGGTAAAGAAAAGAAAAAGTTTAGAAATGTCAAAATGAATCTCTTTGATTGTTCTGAACTGAAGCTTTTCTGGTTTCTTAAGCTAGTGGCTAGGGAACTGACCTGTAATATTTTTCTAATTCATAAGATGGACCTAAACTCAGCATCTTACACCTCTCAAAAGTAGCCAGAGGCCTTCTGAGATAGACCTTTCTGTGGTTCATAGGCTGAAAGCCTCTACTATCTAGATCAATCCTAACTATTCGAAAAAGAACAAAAGAGAGACTCAATAGCTTGTCACATTGAGTGTATTTGAAAAGAGAGAATGGGGGGGAGAACTCAAAGTGCTTCTATTCAGGGTCAATTGATCTGAATTTGTTTCTTTGATTTTTCAAGTCAGTAGCTAAATTGAAAAATCAATTATTTACACTCCTCTAACTACCTGCTTCTCCTTCGCCAGCCAGCTGTTTGATATGGGCATTTCAGCAACTACCCTTCTTGCTGAAGATACTCAACTTTCCATACCTCACCCTGCTTTTATGTAGCAGACTATAAAATAGTTTAATGGAGAGTGTATCAGTCCTGTTATCTCATTTCATTACTGAAGGGACAGAAAATAGTCAGTCCTTTGACCCGCACCCACGCGCACCCCACACCCCACAGAACACTGGGTATTTATAAACAGTTTATGAAGCGATACAAAAATCTGTGGAGCAATGTCTATGGGAGATATTGGGGTGGTTTGGCTGGAAGGCAGGACTCGGGTCATTTGCATATTGTTCTATTGAAATGACAGTCTTAACACTGTGTGTGTTAAAGCAGAGCGTGTATGACAAAAAGGAATTCTCTTAAGTATTGCTTAAAATTTCAAACTTTGAGGCCAGACACTCAACTGATTTGTAAATCTTGGGGGCATCAGCAGGGGAGGTGTTCAAGAGGAAACTTGGTACAATATTGAGGTTCTAGTCTTGTGTACTTGTGAAGGTGTCTGGGCTACATGACTTGAGAAACCCCTTCTAACAAAAGGTATGGAATTGTATAGTCGAAATGACCAGTAGAGGTTTTTTTGATACAGATTCTGCTCAAACTCATTAATTAGCACCATTCTAATGCCTTAAGAGTGGATATTGTGTGTCATCCAATATTCTTAATGTTAAATTCTTTCCTCACACAAAGATCAAATATACAAGATTATGTAAATATTTCTTTGCTGTTCTCTGCTTAATAAAATAAGTGAAAGTGAATTACAAATGTGCATCTAAAAAATGTAGCACTATTCATAAAGCATATTACTTCTTTAGACTCCCCAAATTCTAATTAGAACTTTACAAGGCAATAACAAAGATAGCAACTGGATTCTAAACTAATAATTCTAAGCTCAGTGCAAACCGGAAAGCCCCAGTGCCAGGAAAATAATACAAGACACCTGTTTTATATGGTACACATCAAAAGCAAGCCCAAAGGACAATAACTTTTAATATAATCATTATTAAATGTTTATTAGCTAAAGCTCAAAATATCAAGGAATATATTGTAGTAGAGAAACAACTATCTCCCAGACACACAAAATCTTTGTATTTTGATGATTAAGATTTTGGTTGCAAATAATCTTCTGGCCCAAGGTAGCAAGTGTTATTACTGTACTTAGGAAGTAATGAAAGCATATTTCTTATCATTCAGTTTTCCTATTTATAATTTAAAGTGCACTCCTGTTCATCTTTCTGTTTGAAATTAAATTCTTACATTAAATACTTCATAGCTTTTCATTCTCCTGGAGATAACAAAATTACTAATGAAAAAAGTCTGTTCAAAAAACCCAGAGGGGGATTCAGATGCAGAAACTCTAGAAAAGTTTATTAATATTTTTGAAGATACACAACTTTACCTTGAGTATGTCCAGATATTTTTTTATCTTGGTTGTTGCATCAAACAAAACAGAACTGGGTTTAAATCCAGACTAAAACTTAAAGCTCTATTCTCGTTCTGCTAGCAATGACTACGCAGCGATAAGTGGCACTATATTCTTGCATGATTCTCCTTCAGGACCACTTTATCACATACCAATAAGTATACATTGGGACAGGGAACTGAATTTGAATTCTCCCCTATCATTAAAGAAGGGGAAAGCAATAGTAAATAAAATGGAAGTATATATAGGACTTGTCCCAATAATAAGGAAGGTGGGAGCGAGCCTTTCTTGTGATCAGTGCTGCTCTGATAGACCACACACGAAGCCTCTTTTTGATGGCTGCTGGCATTTAATTGCTGATGCCTAACGAGGAGTTAGGGCTGATTTAGGCAGAGGGTTTTAAACTAAAGAACAAGTGCTTGAAGTGATACCAAACTGAAAATTGGTAGGTCTGAGTTTCTGGTATTACCTGCTGCTGGGGGAATAGTAGTAGGAGCTGGAGTTACTTCTGTTAGGGTGGTGCTATGCATCTAGACTCCATACTTTTGGGTAGAGCTCGATCTATGGACGATGTTAGTGCTCATGGAGACAAAAGAGATCCTGTTAGAATGGTGTGTCTTGTAGCATGAAGAGGGCTTTCTTAATGGGGAACAGCAGTTACTAAGCTGGGGTTGTGAGAATAGGTTGAGAGTAGCCTTGGATTGAGTGACTGTTGCTGACTGAGATTAAACCAAGGCAAAACCCACTGAGTGGTATTATATATATATTGAAATACAGAACTTTGATAAATCAGTAGATTATTGAATTATTGAAATGAGCTAGGTTCTTAAGTTTGACATCGCTGTAAATAAGTTATGGTGAAAAATGGCTAGAGAAGACTGAACAAATGACAGTGAGATCTTGGAATTAATCAGAGACCATATGAGGGGAAGAAAAAGGAGATACTGTTAAGAGAGAAAAAAAGAATTGCTCTAAAAAAAAAAGCAGATTCATACATGGCAAAGAAAATAAAAAAAGTAATAGACCAAGTACACTAGTGTTGAAACCCTCAGCAATGTAACAGGATTTGGGAGCAGTTTTTCAACGAGGCTGCTGTACCACCTAAGGCAAAATTTGATAACTGTCTACTACAAGCCTTAAACTTTAAAATACCTATCTGTACAGGAGATAAAAAGATAGAAAGCAATACATGGGTTTAGTTTCTCTTGCTGCATGTCTTCTGTGCGTATTGTAATAGTTTGAAAAAGCTAGAGCTATGTCATTCTCATCTACAGTCTTGTATTGTTTCTTTTACAGTAACATTGCTGCGATACTTATACAGAACTTGATGTTACAGAAATGCATGGGAAGTGCCTACTAGACTAAAATCACGCTTGTCTGTGACTGACTTTTGATCATTCAAGGCAGAATTGGGTATCAAAGTAATATATATATATATATATTTAATAAACAGCTTCCTGTGAGGTAGTGAGAGCCTTTCACCTCTCAGTAATATAAACGAAAACTGGCAGCACCTTGCTGTGTTGGGATCTTTGCATTTCAAACGTAGATACCTTGAGTTTACTTGTGAGAAATGGACTGTACCTTTTTCAAGAATGAAGTGAGTTTTAAACCTTAGTGTGGGATACTTCCTTTCACATTTATTATATTTTTCATGGGTTTCTTTA
Source organism: Nestor notabilis (assembly GCF_000696875.1). Taxonomy (NCBI): domain Eukaryota; kingdom Metazoa; phylum Chordata; class Aves; order Psittaciformes; family Psittacidae; genus Nestor; species Nestor notabilis. The sequence continues at coordinate 14,868 of NW_009925070.1, forward strand.
ATTTCTGACTACAGCAAACAACTATGTGCTTTTATGCTAGATCTGTTCTGACAAGAAGCATGTGGAACAAAATATATTTTAAAGGTTATTTCCTCATTATCCAAATTAATGTACTTTTAAGGTTCGCTGGAAGGGGAATTTGTTTCTAATCCAACAGAGAAATTATTTTTTTTTTCTTTAATGGCAGGTCTACTGTGAATCTGTAGAAATTGTCTTGTAAAACTCATATTTTCTGCGTCAGTAATTTTTGGAATGTGTACACACAGATTACAATGAAAGAGATTTATTTCAAAACTGCCAGGAATACAGTAATTTGAATCAGGGTGGGTAATTTCATTTTATGCATCATCAGTGATGACAAAGATTGTGTTAGATAAGTTTTGCGTTGAAGCTGTGCAAACATTTTGGCTTATGTCTTCAAAACACTCATTGAGTTCAAAGGTCTTGCATGGAGCTGTTTGTATTTATGATGATATAGAAGATGGGCTAGAATTTGTTTCAGCTGTGTTGGCTCAACAGTTTTTTGGAAGAATCAATTAAACCCGTGTTTTTGCCAGTTTTTGCCAGTTTTGTGAGATAGCAGCACAGATTTGTGAGTTAAGAAGGTATTGTTTCTATGTTTATTAAGGTGGATTTACACCTTGATGAGTGGATGTTTGAGAAATTATAGGAGAGTACCAGTTTAATTTGAGCAAAAAATAGAATTTGAAAATAATTTTAAGAGAAAGATAACACTACCTTTTCATTAGCACAGATATGATTTAGAAGTGTAATATCTTTAAACTGTGGTTTCACGAGTCTGCTGTTGATTATAGATTTTTAGTAGCTGAAGCAAGGCAGTATATATTGCACATTATTTCTGAAGCATTCATGCAGTATTATTCAGAACTGCTAAAAATCTATTAGTAAGAAATATCACCTGGTGCTGTTTCTTGTTAGCTGTAATTTTGAAATGGGCAAGCATCTCAAAATAAATCTTATTGTTTGAGGTAAACTTGGAAAGTAGAAAGTTCTGATTTCTAAAGCAAATCAAGGCTTGAAATTGCCATGGGGAATGCGGTAGATGCCGAACAACTGTTACCTACCCGCTGGACATGTATACCAGGTGAACTACAAAGTTCTTGTGGGGTCCTTGAACATTACTGAAGACTCCTCTAGAAGTATTAATGTTTAGTCAGAGGGACCCAGTTAGTGCTTGTTTGCCCTCTGCTGAGATGTAGCTGTTAACCACCTCCTGCTGTGAGGGTAATTTTTGTAATGTGAGTATCTGTCCACTCCATGCCTGGAGTGGGCAGGGGGTTTTGAACAAAGTCACTTGAGCTATGAATAATGACGACTTTCATACTAGAGACATTACTTGATCAAGCAACCCTCATCATTTTGCACAGTTGAGAGAGACACTGCGTCTTACAGAAATGAAGAGTTTTAACAAGCACAAATTTGTAATGTGAAACCAGAAGTTACTGGATTTTTAAAAGGTGTTCATAAACAAAACACCCTTACCTTGAAGTAAGCTAAACTCTTTAGCACAAGAGCCAGCACCAGTTTAGGCATCCAAAGCCGGCCCTATGTGGAGTTCGGAAAAGTTGTAAGCCTAACTGAGAAAGCAGCTGAATCTCACCACTGGCCTCCCTGTTTCACTTTGTTGCTCGCTGGGTGCCTGTTGCTCCCCCACTGAGCATGCTTCATTCCTCTGAGCTCTGGGATGTACATGGGGTTTTCACCCCACTCTCTCTTAAGGCCCATATTTGGTTGGTGTCCTTGCAGAATGCTTACAAATATCCTAATGGGATCAAGTACTTAGTGGAGTGAAAGTTTTTGGTTTTATTTCCCAAGTGCATCTAGAAAAGGCAGAGGAGGGGATGGATGGTGATAGCCATCTAATGTTTTAACAGCCAGGCAGCTGTCACCAGAACCACCTTTCTGCTGTGCCTGCTTCTGTGAGTGAGTTACAACTTGCAGACATTTGGGAATGCTTTTTACCTCCCCTGCTGCAACAGTTCAGCCATACAGAAAAGCAAATTAATTTAGAATTCTGGAGCAGATACAGCTTGGGAATGTCTGACTTGTTTGGGATTTGGAGATGGAGATTTTGCTGCAACATCTTTTAGAATAAAATTACTTCAGCCTCCATTTAGATCAAATTGATCTAGTCTTTGCTAGTCTTTATTAGAAATACAGCATCAATATTTTAACTTTGTCCTTAGAGGGGTATTTTTCACATTCTTACTACTCATCTTTGTTTACTTATTATCTTTACACAGAAACATTCTTTGATATGGAAAGTGTTCTACTAAGCCCAATTTCAAATGCCTGTATAGCAACATTTGTTAGTAAGGATACATTGTAATTTACCACATAGGATTTAAAGTCAACACCTACAATCACTTATGGTTATTCCAGTGCTGTTAGTAATGGTTGACAGGTTCTTAAATAAATAGATCAGATGGCATTGGAAGTGGTAAAGATTGTGGCGTGACTTGTTGGAGATTAGGACAAGATTTTATCTTCAGGTAAAGGATCATGCAAGCTACAGTAGCCAAGAGTAAAGGATAACACTGAAAGGGTGACTTTTTTGCAAGGAGGCATTTCCGTGAGAAGGAATACGCTCTTTGTGTCCTGTTTGTGCCTGAGCTGCTCAAGAACCTTACCTTTTAGTCTAGTTCAGCTTGACCCTGTGTCTTGGTATTATCAGCTTAGTCATCCAAGTTCTACTTCCCTAGAATTCTTCGAGGTCCCCCATACTGTTGGTATGTACTCCTTCTCTCCCTTCAGCTGGTATAGAGGAATTTATAATCAAGATCCAGTCTTGTAGTTTGGTGTTCAGACAGCCCCACTCACCCGCACACAGCCAGATGTGTACTCTGCCTCAATTTTCTAATTTTTGTTATTGCACACCCAGTTGCTGTTGAATCTGCTTGAAATTTGCTAAATGCCAAATACTTCAACTGTCTGCTGAAAAGAAACAGAATGCTTCACAGTCTATTCTTTGTTGCTCTTTCAGTGCTTTTATGTTTACCTACATAAGACTGATGTGACAATAGGTTGTGTCTAATGATGGAATATATGTATTCAGTAGGCTGCTCGCTGGCTATCTGTCTTTTCACTCTTAAATGGTTTGAATCAGATCAGTGTACCTCTAGTTTTTGGCTACATGCTGTGTATCTCAGATTTATGGACAATGCTGAACTTTGTTTACAAGTTATGGTGGGTTTGTTGTTTTAAACGAGTAGAAGATTGTAATGCCCAGCTGTATTCTTGCTTGTGAAACCAAATTGGATTTCATATCATTCCAGGAAGCCTCCTGGTTGATAATTTTGCTTATTTTTTTGTAGTTCTTCACATTTTCATTCTAACATGAATTCATATATTGTGCCGTTATGTTATTCATCAGTAGCATGCTTTAATGAGATGCATAATAAAAGTGGTTTGAGAGCCCTCCCTATTAGGTGAGTGAGTGTTTGGTTTGGATCATTGGCCATAAAGTTGGAGATTCAGGGGTGTAGTGACAAACCCATGTGACATCCTGAAGCTGTAGTTGATGTTGGTGAAGCCTTAATTGGGTTTGAACAATAAATTTTGTTCAGCCTCGATTTATTGGTTCTGTGACAGGCCCTAAATGTTAATTTTTATTGATGGTGACAATGAGGAAATAAGGAAAGAAGGCTGATGTTCTTGGCTACTTCTCAAACTCCACAAAGGTACAGTGAGATGGAATATAAAGCCCAGTACTAAGGTTCAACTTGGAATAGGATGCTTTCCTCACCTGCTGTTGCACTGTGTCCTGCCTCAAGACTGTTTAGAAAATATCATGATATTTAATGCCTGTAATAATTGTAATCAATGACCATAGAAGAGTTGCCCTGGGGAAAAGGGAGATTAAGGAAATCTTGGGTGTTTGAGGAAAATGATCTTGGATGAGAGCTCTTGGGCTTGCATATCTTTCCTGGCTAGTGCTACGCCTTTAAGCTGCTTTGACATTCACAATCTCAGTGTCATTCTGAAAAGCTACAAAAAGCACATTGGCTTTCACATCATGGCTCTCTGCCTGAGCCTGCTCTGAGCACAACTCTCTTGTTTGTGGGAGTTACCTTTCTTCTGAGAAGGTCAGGCAGGCGGTGCAGGAGTCTTCTGACCTCTTACTCTGGTTGCAGAGTCCAGTGCAGTCCGAGTGCAGGCCTGTGTCTGAGTTTTGCTTTTTGAATGCACTTTTTTCAGTCATACTGAAATTGTCAGCCATGATTAAGCACAAGAAAGCGTCACCCATAGTTATGATTAAGCACAGCTAAGGAGGAAGCCATTAGATTTAAATAAAAATTTCTTTAAGGTTTTGTTTGCATCTTTCTTTTTTACTAGTCTAGAAACAGACATACAACAGTTCTGGCTGGCTTCTGTTTTTCCTTTCCTAAAAAGACAGAGCACATTTAGTGTTGATCCTATACTTCTGAAAAACAGGCCTCTTAGGCTGCTATAAACATAGAGACCTAGAAATCTGTAGTGACTGGTGACTCATTTTGGACGTAAATAATTTTGTGAAAGTTATTTGTAGATCACATGTATAAAACTGTAAAGATGACCCTTTTTTTTTTTTTTTTCCCCTTTTCAATGTGCACTACCAAAACATATGATTTGGAGTAATTTGTAAATTTAAGCAGCACTATGTACTTGGCAGACAGTGCTGGCAAGTAGGAAGCAATTGATAAAAACTAAAAGAAATGAATGACTACTTCACTTAATAGAAACTTGGGACAATTTACAGGTCATTGTGAAAACAGTGAGAAACCAATGTTTAGGTGGTCTCACACTAAAGGAGTGACTTGAACAGATTCTAGTTAGTACCATGGCAAACAATGAGAATGAACACTTGAAAAAGAGCAATTAAGAGTGAAACTACTAAAATGTCAGCTTTTTCCACTATCCTAACCCTTAAGTATTACGTATTATTCCACTGAAAAAACCCAATCCTTTGGATTAATACTGCTAAAATGAGAATTTGGATTAAGAAGCATAAATATTTCTTAATTATGCTAATACATAATAGAAGAAAATAATACTGACTTTATTAAAGCATCCTGAGAATTGCAAAATGATCCCTGTAGAATGAGCTCCAGGTTACAGTTATTGCTTTGCTTCAAGAGAACTGCTTCCTCTTAAGAGAAATGCTAAACCAAAATAAAACCACAGCCTAATCCGAAGTGTATCTTGGCAAGAAAGTACATGGTGAGTTAAAACCTCAAGGTATTTTGTTAAGTTTTAGGAAATTCCAGTGGCTCACATATTCCCTCCTGCTGTAAAATCTTGGGATAAAGACAGATGCTTCACAGCTACTCAGTTTAAGCATGGTACTTTTGTGATTCTTCTGTACAGGAACTTGATCCTACAAGACAATCCTCTTCCCTAATAGGGATATTGTAAAGGGCTAGATGCCATTGGGATTAGAATAATAGATGAAATTCAGCAACAGAAATGGGTAAAATCACTGGAAATCTGAGAGTGGACCTCTACTGACTTTTCTGCATTAGTTAAGTGCTTTTCTTCCATATCTTCCAAGGAGCTTCTCAACCCGATAGATTATCATAGTCAACTCCCAGCGGCATCTTTCATTTCTTTCTTGGGAACTGGAAAAATTCACCAGTCATGATCTGCCCTGCTTCAATCATCTTCAACTAATTCCCGGGTTTTTAGTTCATTTGGAGCTTTATCTGCATTGTCTTTGTTTCCTGCCTTAAGTACTTGCAAAACCCAAGCTCTTAATATTGGCAGTAATAGCAAGTCATACAATAAACACCAAAAGGAAAATACTGTAGTACTTTTGCCAGTTTACCGTCATTTTATGGTAGTAAGTTACTAAAAAATCAGTACTGGTGTGAGGGGGGCGGACGACGGCGACAGCACATGACACCAGCTTTTGCTGTACCTACCTGCTTTTTCTGCTCTTGTTCAGCCCTCTGTCTTGTTTTCCTCTGAAGAAGGTTTTAGGTCACTAACCAAATAACCCTAAAGGATAGTTAATGCCAACAAAAACACAGCTGAAAAGAGGAAGCAGTGGGAGAAGACAGTAAGAGCGATGGCAAAGGAGGAAGGTTGCTGTTAAAACCAAGTCTACCTTCAGACTAGACCTGTGCAATGCTTTGCCTTAATTTCTTTCTCTCCTTAACAACAGGCTGTTCTAACAAATATGTAATGCTGATCATTAGCAAAGCCTGTAATTGTGACCCATGCTTTCTGTGGAAGTGCCAGAGTTATGTTTAACAGCTTTGGATGATTCAACCTGTTATGTTATTGACGGGTGGTTGTGTCATTGACACATCTGTTCCTTTATATAATAAAATGAATAAATAGTTTCTTACTGTGATTATACTTGCATGGAGAAATATAGTAATATTTCCAGAGTTTCTAGATAAATGCTTTTATTTTAAATTCCATTAGCACCAGCCACTTCCTTTGTTTTAACTTGAAGTTCCAATTCCTAATTTAAATTTTGGTTCATGCTTGTTACAGCTGCTTATGGGTGTATAGGTGAACACAGGGTGTGCAGATACAGATAATTATCTTGAATGGCTGTTAGTGCCTACTTGCAAATACATAAAAGCAGGCACAGTCATGATCTGTTCAAAATTCCACTCAAGCAAGTGGCATCTTTCCATTAAACTTATGCCAACTCGAGTCTTTGGATTTAGAGCCTATATATTCTTGTGCAAAATGTAAGCACTTGAGTCACATCTCTGTTTAAAAATGAAGCCCTAGCTATGTAATAAAAAGTTTAGATGTTTGGTAGCTAGATCACCAGTCATTAGAAATGTCAGTTGCAGTAATTTCAGGTTTGTAGAGAGTTCACATCTGCAGACAGCAGCAAAGGGGTGTGCTTCCAATAAAAAGAAAGCTTTGAAAGCCAGTTTTGCATTGGATTTGACTGAATGCTCTTTTTGGGTTTTTGGTTGTTTTTTTCCCCTCTTTACGTAGTTTGACACATACTGGCCTCGCCACACTTTTGCCCTAGCTTGACAAGAACTAATTCTGACTTCATGTCATATAATGAGAAGAAGCACTGATGTGACTTTGAAGTTGCAAGTGAAATCTGCTGGGTCTTTTCCAGCCAAGTGGAGAGTTTCTTGTAGCTTTTGGGCTCCAACAATTTCCTGTAAGGAATGAATTCTCTTCTTTCCCGATTTTGTGACTGTGGCTTTTTTAGAGATCAGCTGGTGTTGGTGTGGTGACATATACCCAAATATAAAGGAAACTAGGGAATGTGGGAGAGCACAAACTGGCTGGTTGTGTATATGGACCCCTGTAGGACTGTATTTGTTAAGCCAGACTCAGTAAGATCAGGGAAATAGGGGAAGGCTGTTTTTAAGAACCACCTTTTTGAAGTACGTGAAGCTTGACCTGAGAGCAGTGGAGTGAGTTGGTTGGTAGGTTAAAAGGAGACACAGCGGACTTTGCTGACACTGCAAGTCTCAGCTTTCATGCAATTGAAACAAATGCATCTTGCTTCTTACAGTCTTTTACTTAATGTTTCCTCCTACTCATACACTTGTGGGAGAAATGGTAATGAAATAATAGGAAAGTTGTTCAGTTCCCTCTTTAGTAAGGAAAAACAAGGGTAGGAAGGGCTTTTTCAGTTTTTATCTTTGGCTAATGAGATGAAACCTTTTAAAGGAGATACTAAGATGAATGAAAATAAGTAAGGGAGAGGTCCTGATATTTAGTGTTGACCCTCACTAACTCCAAACTCTCCGTGGAAGGAGTTCGGCATGTTTTCTTCTTTCTTCCCTATATTTTCTTCTATTCTTTTTCCTACCTACACACTTTAATGAGCTAAATATCATTTTGCATGTGGACACACAGCAAAAGGTTTTGAGTTTCAAAATACCTTCTATCTTCTTCAACTTACGTACAGAGATATTTGGCAAGATAAATGGCAATTGCTGCTTGTAGGCAGTGTAAAAAATAGTAAAACTGAATGAGAGTTCGTGGTATTGCATTTCTGCGTCTCAGTTTGCAACCCATGTCTACGCAAACCCTATGCACACACAGCCCAAGCAAAAGGAAAAAGAGACTTCTTGATGGAGAGTAAATGCTTTATTTATAATTGCAGGCCATTATCAATCCAGGGGGCTGGGGGGTGTGAGAAAGCCAATTAGTTGACTTTGCTATAGATATAATTTGGTCCATTGAGCTCATTGAAAAATGCTGGTCTTTAGGCATGACATTGTTTCCAGAAGATAAACTAGGATCTAACTCTAGAGCAAATGAACTGTTTTAAGGTGCCATGCACTTTGTGCAGGGGAAGGAAAAAGGACTTGAAGTTAAAATTGAAGTAGCCCCCCTTCTTTTTCTGATAGATGCAAAACCAGTCTAGAATAAACCCTTACATTTAGGTCAAGAAAGTAACCATTGAAATAAATAATCTCTTTTGTGATCTTTGAATGAAGACTGCATATTTTTAGCAGGTATTCTACATGCAGCTAAGTAAACTATGGCCTTAGTCCAGAAGCAGTGTTTTGCAGCCTCTGTCTGTACTGAGTGGATCAGAAACTGATCGAAAGTTGCCTGACCTCCAAGTGCACACCAGATCACTTAGACTAATAATCTAATATATTCTACCTGTCATCAGTGTTTTCTAGTGTGGGCTCAATACCATACTGTGTATGTTATCAGAATAAACTTACATTTAGCTCAGAATCCTATGTGAGTACATCCTAAATCATATCTTTTAGTGTTAACTTCTCTTGATTTCTAAATAATACATCTTATTTCATAACTTTTGCTGTTACCACGAGTTCATACATGGGTTAAATTGAGATAGTCTGGGTGCCCTTGTGGCAATACTGTAATTGTCTCAATGCTTTACTAAACTGAATAGTTTAATTAATAGTAAATTTAAGAGCTCTAACTTACCAGATTGGATGTGTATTGATATAGAAAAGTCAAATATGGCTGTTTCAATGAGCTAGGTGATTTTTAACTCATGGATTGTGAGCTTGTATATGGTCAAGGTGGGAAAAAAAATCCCAAACACTAAAATGCAACCCAGGGAGACCTCTGAGGTGTGTATGGTATAAAATATTTCTGTTGCTGAACACTCTTAAGAACAATATTTTTAGCTAAGTAACTGCAAGCAAAAAAAATCCAAGTTTGTTGGTACCTGTGAATACAGTTGATTTAAGCACTTAGGGAAAAAAAAAACAAACCAAAATCTTTAAAGTGTGAGTAAGCCTTGGAGAGTTATTTTCCACTAATGACACAGCCAGAAAAGAGCTGAAACAGCAGAATTCCATTGCTAAAACTTGGATTGATTGTCACTGTGTAATGTTGTTTTAAAACCTCTCTGGAGCAAAGAAAGTATCACCTTTTAATATATAGTTATAATTTAATATTCTAAGCTAGGGAAGAAGGAAAGAAAACAAGTTTAACAGCCCTTGCTATTTCCACAACTGACTTTATGGAACAGAGGGATTTTTTTTTTCTTAATTTACATTCTGTTTCAGTAGCCTTTTCTACCCAGAAGCTGGCTTGTAAGTTTGGATTAGGTTGAGTGCAATAAACATTTGAATTTTGCTTGTAATATGGAAAAAAAGATTGGGGTATAACTTTTTTGTCTTTTTAGGATTTCTGTTATCTTCCTGATGAAAGAGGAATAAAGCCTGAAAGGGAGTAAAAGGTTTGAGACTTCTTATTTAAAGGTTGGGCTATTCCATCAGTAAAAAAAAGCCTTAAAAGAGCTATATGCTCAATTTCTACAGTTTGCATGGGTATAATATTAGATATTAGGAAGAAATTCTTCACTATGAGGGCAGTGAGGCAGTGTCAGGTTGCCCAGAGGAGCTGTGGCTGCCCCATCCCTGGCAGTGTTCAAGGCCAGGTTGGACGGGGCTTGGAGCAACCTGCTCTAGTGGAAGGTGTCCCTGCCTATGGCAGGGAATTGGAACTGGATGAGCTTTAAGGTCCCTTCCGACCCAAACCATTCTATGATTCTATGAAATAAATAGCAGTCATAATTTAAAAGTTATACTGATTCAGGTTGATCCAAGTCATGCCCCTCCAATATGGGATCTTTATAAGTACACAGACACTTTCATGACGTGTCTTGGCACAGTCCCAAGTGCCTAAGTGTGGTGGTGTATGTGGAAATCAGAGAGTCTCTGCTTAAGCATAGCTTAATTGTAGGTGTATGGCATGGGTTAAATCAGTATGGTAGCCTGAACTTTGGCTTAATATAGTTATATTTCTGTTGACCCCTAGAGCTGCTGTGAGCCTCAGTGCAAACCTCAGGGCATGGCCCAGCCTGGCTAGCGGTTGTGTCTAGCGCATGTGACCCTCTGAATGGGAGGACTAGGGTGGCTGTTCGTGTTGCTGTCCTCAGCAAGCTTCAAGGCAGCTCCCAGCCTGCTGATCAATTACCTGGGTAGTAATTCAGTGGGAAGCTGAACATTGTGTTCAGCTCTGCTCTTTCAGATCAATCTAAAAAGCACCACAGTGCCTTCAGTATGCTGTTAAAATGTGTGATCTACTCCTAGTATTCTTTCAGCCATCTACTTCAGTCAAATGCTGGAATTAAACATTAATTCAATCTGTAATGGCTCTTGCTTCAAACTGGGGTAATTTCAACTTCTGCTTACAAAACAAAATATTTTATGCCAAGGCTTGGGCACATGAGTAGTCTTAAAGTGAAAGCTTTTTCACACTTATGACTTGAAAAGTCACAATTTCCAATCTTAAATTATAGTTAACAGTCAAGAAACATTCATTTTCCACTGTGCAGTGAGCTGGAATGTATGGGAAATGCTCACTACAGAGCATGTTTGCTTTCTTGCTTACCTTCACTGTGATAAATAAGGAATAGGTCCATTCACATCAATTACCATTTCCTGGCACTTATACAAGGTGAAGTTGATTGACAGAAACTAAAATTCATGTTGTGGAAGAACTGTTAAGATGTAGGGGCTTCAGAATAGGACCCATCACAGTGTTGGGGGAAAAAAACCAACCTAACGTGACAACTTTGATGTTTAAACAAGAAGTTTAGAATAAATTATTCATGAACTCTGGACCAGAAGCAGTTAAACATTTGCCTTTTCATCTGCTTGCCCTTTGCTGGGATGTCAGGTGGAGTTGCAGCTTCCAATAGTAAGTCCATGACAGACGGAAATTCAAGAACCTTTTGTTTCAATCCACATGATAACTGTTATCTGACCTTCCATACAAAGTAACTCAGTATTAGTGAGGACACTCTGCCAAGAAAAAAACCCAAGAATACTGAGCTCTGACTGATTCAGATGTGGAGAAGAATATTTCAAAAGGCAGATAATTTATACACACACCAACTTTTATTATTGCATTGCAATCCCTAGTATAGTGTAGTAGAGTAATAGCTACAGATTTTAGTTAAAGGGAAAAGAACATTTTTATTTGTCTTCAGTGGGTGTGGATGAAATCAGGGTTGTTTTTTTTTTCCCAAAACAAAACAAAAAACCACTAACTCCCCAGCAAAACAACAACTCCCCCCCCCCCCAAAAAAAAAAGGGCGTTATAGAGAAGTAATTTCTATGTATTCCATAATACTTCTATTTCCTACCAACTTCTCTTCTACAATAGGGTCAATTATCATCCTCTTTTACCAGTAACAGGAAAAGGTCAAAAGTGAAATAAGAAAATACCATCTTTCCTAAGGGAACAGAATCATAATGTGGAAGGGAGCCTGTAATTTGGCAGCTATAGCTTTGGGAGGCTAAAGTTTAGTACAGGAAGAAATTGGAATGTCTCTTGGATGGGGAGATAGTGGTCATCAGAGAATGCAGCTGACACGATTTCTCTGCGTAGAGCTGACATATGGGGGTGCTTGGTGCTGTCTCTGAGGGAAGACAAGCAAAGGCTCAAGTTTGTACTATTGTCAGTTCCGCTTTTTCATCTCACATATCATGCCCAGAACTAATTGTTACTATGCTCCTGCAAAGCAGGTAGTGAACATTGTATAATTAACTAGGAACATCCAGTCCTCCATTTTCTTCCAAATAGCATGTAGGAGATTTTTCTGGCTGTTCTTCTAACCATTGGGTTTTTTTGTATGCATGTGGCTGTTACTTTTATAATGTGTCATTTTGCATCTCTGATCCGTCTTCAGGTAACATCTAGTGTAAATGACTGAATTTTTACATTTTTCAGTTTGGAGATGAGGTAAATGTTAGACTCGTACATGTGCAACCACATCATAATTTAAGATAGTTATTTCAGATTTTGGCTCGAAACTAGTTCTGTTGCCATTACACAATGCAACACATTCATGTTGAATAATGTAATCATTAATTCATTAGAAGTGAAGATGGGTAAAGAAGGAAGTAATAAAAAAAGGATGAGAAGCAATAAAGGTAAATCCAGACTAGACCTTAAAATACAGCCTTATGATAATTCCATTCACACCCACAAGATAAGAAATTATGTCCTCTCTGCAGGATGACCATCTGTAGCCTGACAAGGCAGTGGTAGCTCCTGCAATGGATGCCGGACCTAGCGCTGTGCCACTTTAACAAATCAGATCTGAAGTCTGTGGTTTTCACTCATCACTGGGAATGTATACTGAAAGATTAAAAAGAAAAAAAAATCAGAATCGAAGTCATCTTGTGACCTTAGTTCAGTTGTAGATCTTGTGTTGTAGACCTTTGTATGTTTTATAAGCATAGGTCTGTAAAGTAGAACAAGAGAATTTTACTTTCTCATCTAAAATTGGTTTCTGAGTCTTGGGTCAAACTGAAAATATGCATGTGTCGGTAGAATTGATGAAAGCTTGACTGACGAAGCAGCATCTGCTTGCTGCAAACAGTTTGTTGTCCATCAGGTCCATTGGCTTTGTCTTACTCCTTAAGGTAACTTCAGCCAGACAGGTCACTGTTGTCACTAGAACAGAATTGTCTTATGTTTATAAGCCAAGTAAAGCGTGTTGTCCTTGCAGTGGCACCAAGAGGTTTTAACGTATTTTATTTCTTTTAATTTCAACTGTTGGAGTAATCATTGAAACTTCTTTTATCTTCCTTTGGGTGCTGGATGTTTGGTTTAGGCCTTTTCTAACACGCTTTTATATACAGCTCATTTTTTGGTCTGTGCACTGAAGTTGATTATTAAATATTGTCTTTTTTATTTTTACTTATTTTTATCATTGTGGGTAATTCAGTTTTTATTTTGTCTGTTGGATACACCTAAAAGATGTAATCAGAAATAATATCTGCTAGGGTACATAAATGCACAAATACTTAGAAATGGCTATTCAGGCTACAATGACCTTAGGGTCTAAAATGAGACAGAAGAAATACAAAAGGAAACCAAATGGAAGACATACTGTTTTCTAGAAGGATAAATGGTCTGTACAGCACTCATCATACCTAGAAAAATTAGCTGACTGTTCCCCAGACCAGCCATTTTACATCTGTCCTTAATCACAGACAAACCACTACTAATTACACCATGCTTCCTCTTATGCTGCTGATTTTATTAATAATAGAGTTGGCATAATGCTGCATTAGGTATTAGGTCTGGGTTATTTACTTGTACATGCTGTCCTTTTCCCTCTACCTTTGTGGAAATTTTAGTATAATTTTATCTATATATGTGGAGTGATTTCTATTACAAAATAGAGATTTCTTGCAGGTGAGAAAATTTGGGGTTTTATTTTAGTGAATAGCCTAATATGACATTTGCCTATACTTTGAAAGTGACTGTCTGGAGCAAAAATGTTATTCCATGTCCCTGAGGTTTTTGGTTTTTTTTTTGGGATGGTGGTGTTTGTTTACAATGGAAAGAAATTGCACTCATGTATAATCTGTATATAAGTAGTAGTGATTAACAACTTTGATTTGCAGCTATAGCGTAATCTGTTTCTTGTGAAAAATGAGTCTCCCTCAAATACTTAATTTATGCGGTGAGTGCCTGTCCTTCCTACCAGTTTCACCAATGAGAAAATTTCCTTACAGTGCAAATAATAAGGTGGAAAGTGGTGGATGTGGAGTTTTTTGTGACCTTCACAGTTCATAATTCTCACCTGTAAGAATGCTTAAGACTTCGGCTTTTGTGTAGTTTATGCTTTGTGTCTGTATATGCTTACTAACTAAACAGACAGTAATAATGCACTTAAGGACACACGAGAAACTCTGAAACATGGCAGGCTGAAAATAATTAAAGTCTTCACCCTTCATTCGTTCTTCTTATTTTGCCTCACCACACTTGATAATTATTGGAGAGATTAAAACCTTGCTTGTTTTCAGCCAATCTCCCTTTCATACTTGATCCCTACAGTTAAGTCGCACTGCTGAATTTGTGGTATTGACTTCATTTCCATAGCAGCACAGATTTTTGCTGTGGCATCACATAAGTGAAAAGATTTTGACTTCACTGTGGGGTTAAGCAGCTCTAAAGGAAGAGAAAATAAAACAAATGCTGAAGCAATGCATGTGATGGCTTGATCCAACAACTGTAAATCTTGAGAGTATTCTCCTGATTTTAAGTCAGTGGGGCTGCTCTGTAGGGATTTCTTTCATATTAAGAATTAAAGGGTAAGTCCTGCAGTGTGGTCAAGTTGGTGGGGTTTTTTCTTTTCCAAAATTTAATTTAGAAGGAAAATTTTTCCTTAAAGCATATGTATCTGGATAATTTCACAAACAAATACAACATTGGCATATATGTTCTGATTGCATCCTAAAAAAACACGGCATACATTATTTGTCAACATACCCATAAAAGCGCTAGACGTATACACATAAAAAATAGCAGTGGGATGTTTTCTTCTCTGGCTGGTATTATTTAAAGATCGTGATGACAAAGCATGTGTTTAGAGAAATATAAACCACCACCAGGAAGAGAGGCAGGAAATGAAACCACTGTAACAAGAACTGTTGCCTGCTGTTCTGCTAAGCAATGAAAGACACTTTGAGGATGGGTGCAGTGGAGTAATGTCGGTCAGTCTCCTGGAAAATAGAATTACGCATAGCTGATAAACTCTGATGAAATAAAGACGAAAGTCAGTCAGTGACAGGCAAATACCAATTGTAGTCTACAGATAAGCAGGCTCAGTTTTAAACTTACAATGCTTAAAATTCTTCTACAGCTATTTCTAAATGCGCTATTTAGAAGTGCCTGAATATTTCTTTTGGGGGGGGAATGGCACACAGACATCCTTCTAATCCTTCTAGTTCAATGCAAAATCATTCTACTCATGACATCTAAAGCTAGTCTAAAACTATAATGAATCTGAAATATATTTTGAATTATTATTTTTAAAGCATGCATTTGATTTTCATATTAAAAGTGGGTTCTCAGGACAGCCAGATAGAAGAATGAGTGTTAAAGACAGATAAAAGGTGTAGAAATAAAATGGCTCTTTCCTGCCCCCTGCTTCCCCTCTCAAAAACCCTTGCATCTCACTGGGACTAGAATATATTTGACAGTGACAATGGATGGTGCAGGGATGAGGAGTTAAGATGCCTAGAACTATCTTTTAGCAGTTTGAACCATTATTCTATTTATAAGATGGAGCTAAAAAGTTTGCTTCTGAATTAGAATGTAACATGCTTGGGCAGAACATAAGGCTATTTTAAAGAATTAGACCTGAGAAAAGATTGCTTTGCCTTTAAGCATAAATGTTTTACTGTTTTAATTTGAGTAAATCAGAACATGAAATTACACAATTTATTCTTCTTTTGTGAAATGTAACATAGAGCCAGATGATAAAATGAGAAGCCATTACACCTTGTGAAATGTCATGGATGGCAAGCACACCAGGAAACTTTAAAAGAAAAATAATGCAAGTCTCCTTTATAAAGCACTTGGCACCATATAGATGGAAAGCAGTATGGAAGAGAGAGGTGAACTCTCTCTTCCTCTGTCTCACTCACTCTTTATGAGTTTCTCTACAGCATTAGCCAGGATCCAGCAGATGGTATAGAGAATATCAAGGCCATGACCCCATGTCACACAGCAGACTTAATTAACATTTCTTTTTTCTTATCCATTCCTTTCTCAAACTCCTAACAGGGCATTTAATGTGCATGAAAGGGTAAAATTGAAGCTATGCATATGGAAGAAGATGCAATATTTTTAGTAATCTGTCTTTGTTATGGAACCACAAATGGAAATAAATGGAGTATAATTCACAAAACTAAGGAAAGTTGCTTCAACAGTATTACCATGATGGATCATTTACTAAAGAAGACAAATTAATCACCCTTACCCTCAGATTACCAGTTTTAGAAACACTTTATTTTTCAATTGTTTGTTCATGCAGGATCGCATCTCTCATGATGGTTCAGATTTCATAGTTGCTGATTATGAACATTTTCACCAACTCTGCGAGGTACAGAAGAGAACAAAGCTCCTAACAGACTTGATTTTGCATGCTGTGACCTAACCAATGTTGTTTTGTTTATGGCAAATGTGAAAATGGATATCCACATGATGTATTTATTTTACTGCAATTCGTATGCAAGAAACCATCAGCAAGCCTGAAAATGGGGAATTGGCCTGGATTTCAGATGAACAGAATTCTAAATGAACCAATAAGTTTAGGTTTGTGACAGAATCCTCCCATTATACGATTAGAACTTAAGCCAGAAAGATGTAATTCTGGAATGGGGAATGGTTATGAGACATGTGAGTAGTGAAAAATAGTGGATGATCTTGATGGTTGAGAATGAGGTGGCCAGGAAGAAGTATACTTCTGTGTAATAAATCATCAGGTTCATTTAATCTGTTTGTTGCACAATTTGTTCTTTTTAATCTTTCTCTTGATAGAATTGTGCCCATATTTGGATGAATGTCTTGCTAGCACAGAAAGAAACCTTAGTAATGCCAAATAGGTATGAGTTAGAACAGAAGGTAAGACATCACATGCAGAAGTAATCAGTAGGCAAACAAGTAATGATGGAGTAGGGGGCAAAACCAGAAGAGATTTGTGTTTATCCAACACAGTTTCAGGGAACAGACTTAGTTTCTGGGTTTCTTTTCCCTTTGCTTTTCTTCTAAGCATTTGCTGACCATGGATCATGTCAGGACCCAGTTGTGGAAACAGGTTTATGATTACATGAACCCCATGGTATAATTAGAGGTTTCAGTCCCTGGTTTTCATTCTTGTTGTTTTGTCAAGTTTCATGTTTCTAAAATGAGGTTAATAACCTTCATGGAGTTGCTTTAGTACAGACCAAGTACATGTAGAGTGATCTTGACACTCCTAGCAATATATTTCCAGCAATATGTATCTTTTATTCAGCACTTAGTCAGATACTGATTTTTTTCCCATTTACATCATAAGTACAAAAAGCCTCTTAGTTAGATTGTCCAGATCTAGTCTGAAGGCCCTTTTAGGATTCTCTGCATTACAGCATTGCTTTTTACAGGTTTCTGTTTCCTAGACAGTTGGGATTACATAAATGGTGATCTTCATCTGTGTATCACATCCCATTTACACTGTGGGAGAAACTGCAAAGTGCTTTGATTTACTGATTAGCAATTATCTCTGTTTTTATCCTTAGTGCCGTTTCCTTTCTTTTCAGTGATTAAGTATCCAAGATGTATTTAATTGATTTAGTCTACAATCTACACAAAGTTGTTGAAAAAGTTGGCCCTTTCTGAGGGTAGTCTTATTGCAGAAACAGGTTGGGGGTTTTTTTCCTAAAGGTATGTCTTAGTAGAAATTAAAATGCTTGAGCAAGAAATTAATGCAATTTGAAATCAAACTGCTGAACACAGGGTTTATATTTAATCTATAATGAACCGAATATCACATTCACAAATTGGAAGGATTCCCTGAGGGATCAGTTGGTTAGTGTTAGTATTGTACTGCACAGCACCCTGAGCTGGGGTATGGCAAATAATTTGCAAGCTATTGAAAATAAAATACATGCCACTCAGCTGGAATATGGCTTTTCTTTCATTTTTGCAATTCTTTGCTATAGGGCCACCTCAGAGTTCTAAGCTTTTCATTTCTGTAAAAAGTAATTGTATCTATTCAGGTTTATGTGCAGGGATGGCTCATATTAATTTAAAAATTTATATTCAGTAAGGACATACAGTTGAGCTACAAAGCAGAATTTAGAATTGAAGTATGTCTGTTAGAATGGATTGTGGTGATGCTTTTGCAAGGACTTTCTAGCTCTGATTTAAAAAAACCAAGGCAGGATTTAAAAGAATCTTGTCTTGGATAAGAAAATGTGGCTGTCTAACAGTGTATAAGTAAACACTGTAGAGTTTTCACCTGCCTGTTAGCAAGAAAAGAAGATAAAGGATAAAATAAAATTAAAAAAAAAAAAGCTAAAATGAGATCCAGAGCTGATTCCCATTATACTTCCTAATGATGCTCATTACAATCCTAACTACATTTTAATGCTGAAATCTAATGCCTTCATTCATCATTGGAATGAAATACAAATGCTGACAATTGACAAACTTGATAATAATAAAAAAGTTCACAGGACTCAAAACTGTCTGTGCAAATTTATCAGAAAAGACAAAGGAAGCTGTGGTGGCTGCAGCTCAGGAATACCTCTCTGGGTAAAAAAATGAAAATAAAACAAATCTCAAGAACAACAACAAAAAGAAAAAAAATAAAAGCAAGAGTCAGCCAATGGACACAAACATTGGTATTTACAGACTGTTTAGGGATAGGTTTTTTGCTCCCATTTTTTGCTCATGAAGTCTTCCTTTGCAAGCAAATCCTAAATATAGAGAAAGTAGAGACAGGAGGAGAGCAAAACGCTTCTGAGTGATTTTGATAAATTAATTTGAGATGATAAATGTTACCAGCAGTTGCGTAAATTATAATCTTTCACATTTATATCTGTCCCATTCAAAAGCATCCGAAAATTATTAACATGCCTACCCAGTTAGCTTCACAAAATTATCAGTTGTCAATGTACACCTACATCTTATGATACATGGTACGTCTATAAAATTAATGCTGTAAACTGATCTTGAAGGGAGCAAAGATTGAAATTAATTTATCTTTTCATGTTTCTTGGTTCTAAGGTTTGAAATGCAAACATCCCAAGTATGTTATTTTAGTTTTTATCATGCTTTTCTACTTTTTCTTGCTCTTGCACATAATAAAATCTCAGTAAATATGAAGATCTGTGATGATACTGAAGGGTAAATTATTTGATGCATGAGGAATTTTATCCTGATGGTGACAAGGCTGAAGTCTGTTATACTTGAAGTCTAATTGTCAGTGGCCATATATAATCCCACCCTACAGAAGAACCTACAGGGGTAAGGTTTGTAAAGCTGCTCTTACACTGCATGCAAATATATTCTGTTCTTGTAAAGGAAAAAGCTAATATATGTCTTCCATTAAGATGCCTCAGTTGGCAGATTTCATACTTTGAGAATGTCTGATTATCGCTGGTAGTAATACTGGTTTTCTGACTCTTAACGTGCAGCCATGCTGAGCTAAGCCTCCTCTATGGTGGTGAGAGGGAGGAACCAGAGTTTCTTTCTAGAAAATTGTACTGAGTCTCTGTTCTGCAATTCTGAGCAACTCTGTTGGTCCTTCTCTTTGTAGCCGTGTTCTAAGTTATTACACTTACTGTATCAGAAACGTATATTCCCTTCCCACTATTCTCTATTTCAGTATTTTTCCATTTTATTTTATCTATTCGCTGTTCTTTTACTCTGCTTTTTCTCTCCACTTTCACTTTGCTGCTTTGCATTCTCCACCTGCCTATATCTGTCGTGCACTTTGGCTTCTTTTAAATCTCTTGTGTCCAAATTGCCATGACCTCAAAATGCAAAAATATCCTCAAACCTTTCACAGTTCCTTCAGTAGGACTGTACCCTGAGGGATTAATGGAGAGGACAATGGGGGCTACATAGCACCATGCAGGCAGAGAAGGTTTTTAGAAATACATAAACACAGTGCATGTATACACACATATGATTGATTCTGTATAATTCTTACAAGAATTTCTGAGGACAGACAAATTATGCTCATAAAAACTTTTAGGTTTAGTCTTCTGTTAAAATTATTTGATCATGAAATGAAATTTAAAGCTCACGTCTTTGCTTAATACTTGTCACTTTATTTGTAATGCTTTTTTTGTTCCAAAAATATTTTTTTCCCCCATTTGATGCTACTCAGCACTTCAATTTGTAGTCTGTCAGCAGAAACAGTCACCGTTACTTTTAACCAGACCTTATTGTTTAGTAGCTCTAGGTCTATCTTCACTCAAAACACAAACAAACAAAACCAAACAAAATAAAAAAAACCCCAACCCAAAAAACCAAACAAATGTATGAGTTAATGTAATAAGTGAAGACTAATTAAGGTTAAGAAAATACAAAAGAAATACATTTCCTTTTTATGTTTTATTTTCTATATTTCCATTTGTCTGATATGGGGTTGTGGGCCATCATAAAGAAATATTGCTGTAATAGAGATTAGGAGTTTTTACCCAAATTACATAGTTACATATTATTTGGGGCTCTAAAAAAGGAAGTCCTGAATGGAAAACCAGAAAATAATAGTTGTAAATGGAATAAATTCTCCTACCCATCTTTCTTCAAATATGGCACATGCACAGAACAGTGCCTTTTTTTTTTTTTCCTTTTTGAAGTCTGTTGTGTTTATCTCCTTAAAAGTAACTGCTGGAAAATTGTACCTATAACTACCTATGAGCATAGATATGTGCTCAGATCTGCCTAATTTATCTTTCTCCTCTTCAATTACTTGCAAAATCTGGGTTGAAAGTGCCATCATAATCCATTTTTCTAGACACATTTAGTCAAGTGATATATTTGGACTTCAAATAAATGTACTGAATGTGATTGCATGATCTTTCCCAAAATAGCAGTATTCTGCAAACTGGTGAAAATTTTTCCTTATGGGTAGAAAGCAGCTGTAACTTTTGGGCTTTGGTAATAGCAACTGTTGATGACAGGTATAGTTTTAGAACTATACTTGCATTAGTAAGTGGAAATCTGACAATACGCTCTGTTCACTACTGTTTCTCTTGTAAACAGTTTCATGTAAGAAATAAGAATATTCTTGTTTGGTTACAGACATGGGACATAAATCTAACTAGAGGTTTATGATGTTAAAATAAATGGAAGTGGGCAAACTTTGTCTTTTTTGTTGGTTATCCAAATAGTCAGAAACTGACTCTTTTTTTTCCCCAATCAGAAACAAGCATGCACATGAATGTATACACACACATGCATGTACCTGTATGGAAGACTGTTTAAGTTAACTAGCACTAACGAAATGTACAGGAACACGATTCTAACAGAAGAATTGTTTCTAGGTCTCGTGTAGTACAAATGAAAATTTGCACAGCAAACAAGACTCTAAGCCTGTCTCTGATTTCATGTCAATAAATGTCAAGATCTTTAAAAATGAACTCCTAATAATAAAACAACTTTCAGATTCATCTCAAACCCTTGTGTGTGCTCTTACTTGTGAGTCAGTCAGAGTGATTGATACTCAAGTTATATCCTGAAATGTAAATGATTCAGGTAATCCCATTAGGAAAGATATGAAACTGTAAATTTCTTATGAAGTAAAAATTACAGTGCAGTCTGTCTGGAAAGCCATTTCACAGCTTCACCAAGGGGGAAAAAAAAAGAAGATAAGCAAGAATATATACAGCATGTGGTTTGCAGGCCTTTACTTGCTCAAGTGATACCAATCACAGTTGATGGAAAGCCTGTGTTTCACTTTGCTATAGATTCTACATTATCTACTTGTCCACATTTCTTTTATGTCTTTTAAGAATTTAGAGAGTTTTCTTCTGTACCCTGTATTGGATTTGGTGAGAATGCATTCAATCTGACTCTTGACCAGAAGGCTTTTCATCAGCCCAATGACTGCTTATTGTGCTCCACAGAAGTACAATTGGAAGGTACTGCTTTACATCTAGCTTTTATGCTTTCACATGTCTTCAGTGGGAGCCAAGATTTTATTCTCTTCATAAAGGTTTTCTTCATAAGACAAGATTGCGGAAATCCATTCTGGTGTTCTGTGATCCAGAACCAGATTCTGTAGTGATGTAACTGCCCTTTAAATAGATAAATATGCCCATTAGAAGGCAGTGGGAGAGATAGATGCAAAACAATGAAAGTCAGTAATACTCTTCATCTGACACAAAGTGAAAAGGAGGAGGGAGAAAACCCAAGTACTGGAGGGGAGAAAAAGGGTTAAGAGGAACTAGATCTCGTTTATCAGCAACTTGCAGCAATTGATTATTGGATGGTGTTTCCCATCTGCTTGGCAAACAGAGAAGGATACCCACAATGAATCTCTTTGTTCTGTATTTGCTAAATGGTGCTCAGGCTTGATGGGATTTTAAATTGCTTCACACAGAAGCACCAGCAGCTTGCCCTCCATGGCTTTCCTTTGCACTTTGCCAGACAAAAGCATTAATGTGTTTAGGGGAGGCATGAGGTCTAATTGAGACAGGCCATACTGTAATGCTCTTTAGAAGAGATGAGCTACACTTTGCAGTGGAGTGTCAAAGACACACCCATGCATGAAGGTAACAGTTTTGATTTTCATCGATTTCCCAGGCAAGCTGTCAGGTTTTCTTTCTAAGAGCAGAATACACAACATGAAGGAGGAGACCCTGTTATGGAGAACACTGAATCTACTATAAAGAATTAGCTAGTTGGTTACTACAAGCTTTTTCATTTAGTCCCTGGACAGCCTGTGATTGCGGTACTCCTTTTCAATTTGTTAGCAAATTTATATTGTAGTGGGAGAGATTGTTTAGGCTTAGGATTGTTTATATATTTTGCACAATTCCTTTCAACTTTTTAGGGAAATCTGTAATGTGAGACCTGATACCATGTTCAAGATGTGCCCTCTGCCAGAATTGTCTCTGAATTTACTGCAGATTTGCAGTTCATTCTCACTGCATTAATTTGGTTTTGTTGCTATGGTCTTGCTCTTTCTTAAAATGTAAAGCTTGCTGAGATAAACTCTTCATAAATGCTAGTCAGCTGAACTTTGGGGATGTGGTACTTAAAGCAGAAGGGGACTTAGCCATATAATTGTGTTTGTTTTATCTATTTATTTACAAAGACACTGTGCAAGCTTTTCTATTCATTGGATATCTACTAATCCAATAAAGATAGATCAGAATTTCCTCATGCTTTTTCTCAAACCTGCTTTTAAGCACTTAAGTATGGCTCTTGAGTCCAATCTGCCGTTATCCTATGCAAACATGTGTTACATTCTCACAAACAAGCATGTTAAGCCCACCTTTTCAACAAGTCGTGTTTCTTCTCTTCATGAATCCTACTGGATGCAATTTTCAGAACCTCAGTTATCAAGCAGTTAATAATCATCATATAATCTCTATTTTAAAAGCTGTGGCCTAGGTATTAAATTTGTTCTTTACTAAGACTTTTTTCTTCTTATCCAGGTTTCCTTTCTTTTTGTGGTATTCATCTAATATGAGTATGGAAAGCAGTTGTTTGTTTTGGGTTTGTTTTTCTCTAAGAAGGCTGAAAAAATAGAGCTCACACTTCATTGTCTTCATGTCTTGTATCAGCAGTAAGTCAGTTCTGTCTAGGAGCCTGAACAGAAACAAATTTCAGCAGGAGTTTGGCCCCCACCTATAGAGCATGAAGTCAAGCCTAATTATGTCCTAAAGCTTACAATAGCAGGGCACCATCAATAAATTAACAGTTACTTTAAGAGGTGTTCAAAGCACAGTTTACACTGCAGTTCCTCTGACTGGTATGTTTCTTGGTGCATAGATTAAAAACAAAGTAAACAACCACCCTTCCTCTCTCCCTCCCTCCCTCCCTGGATGTAAATTCAAAATGCAAGATATTGAGTTAATATCTTTTATAAAATACTAAATACCAGTAAAACTTTCCTTTCTAGGGAGAGAAACTTAAGAAAACTAAGCATTCAGAAAAGCTTAACAGTTGCAAAGATTCCATACTGAGTTGGTTCACCAAGGCGTACACTTCTTGTTCATCAGAACTAACGGAATAATGCCAATGGTCAACAGCAATTTGCCTAGGGATTGTACTGTGGAGACCTATTTTCCTCTTGGTTTTATACTCCCGAAGTTCGGTTAAGCAGAGCAAATAGATGAAAATAATCTCTGGTGTTTTATGAGTTGCATTGGTGCATGTGTGCTCATGGTTTGCTGTTAAGTCGTGTGATACTTAGTTGGATTAATTTGCCTACCAATGCCAACAGCGTTTCTTCAGAATTCTTCGGAAAAATCTATTTTTGATAATGATGACAGGTTCATACTTTTTGGGGTGATGTTTTATGATCTGGTAGTTAACATGGTTCATCAGACTCATCTTGGTAGCCTGCTGAGTTGGTGCTTAATTAAAAAATTCTGAGTTTAATTCCCATATTAGATACCAATGATCAAAAACTGGGCTAAGTTCTTGTTCCAGATGTTAAAAATTTAGTAGTTAACTTGCTGTGCTGAGTTATATACTTGAGTATTTTACTTCTTGGAAAACAAAATTTGTTACATGAATTGTCTGTCTTAGCAATAAAAAGAGCATCTCAGCCTTCACATACTGATGTATCTCGTTTGTTCCTGAAGAATACTCTTCCACAAATGGGCAGTGCAAATAGCACTTAACATATCTTTAAATACAGGGAGGAAAATATCTAACATTCATGATCATTCCTCTACATTATCTTGCTTTTTGTAAATAAAGGTTGTTTTATGGTTTTACTACTTCTTTACTACTATTAGGGCAAGTGCTGCTGTAACTCACCTTTAATAAACTACATTAATAAAAAGGACTGACATGTTGTTAAATGTATGTCATCTTATGGACAAATTTGAAATCAGTACAAACTTCTACTATTTTATCTTTTAACTGTAGTCTGTACACTGTCGAGTACAAAAATTATCCTTGTTCTTTGTTAGAAAAAGCAGCGTTATGTTCTTTGTGACCATAAAAGAGCAGATTCTAAGGTGGGTACATTGAATACTTGAACACTCTTTTTGGATGGTTAGAATCAGTCACTAGAGAAACACAGGAAATGTCGAGGACAAAGACTGTGGTCTAATATAGAGGTATGTATGGATCTCGCTTTATAAATCAGGTATATGAAATTCAAATAATGCTGAAAGAACTTTGCCTGAATTGAGCAAATGTGGTTGAAATTATTTTTGTCAGCTCTGAAAGCAGGTATCTTCTTCCACTGCTTTTACATATGTCTGCCATAATCCAGAGCTAACTTCTTGGGCTGTGAGAATTATATCAATCGTGAATTGCTTTTGGTCTCTGCTGCACCAACAGCAAGGAGGGAGAAAATATATTCCATAGATACCAGTACTCCAGTTGCATTTGTTTAAAGGTGCTGAACACTTGAAAAAGTGTCATATTCATCAGCTAATAGCTGGGCCTTACTGAGACTTTTGGCTTTTTAATTGTAATTCTTAATATCTAACATTTTTCTATTTTCTTATGTGTTGGTGAGTTCCTGAAGAAGAAATGCTCTCTCAGTTATGGGTTATAAGAGATTGCACCCAGCTGCAGTTATCTCCAAAGTTTCTGTGCTAGAAATACTAAATACTTTTTCCTGGTTTAAAGATACTGATGTACAACAGAGATTCTTGCCTGAATTTAGGAATTAAGATTTAGAAATTTAAGAATTAAAATTTAAAGAAACAAACATTTGTAACTATTGAAATTGATTTTTTTAAAGACTGGCTTTCATAGCCCTCTCTTACAGTAATTCATAATCATCTGTACAGACTGCACCTTTTTCTGTCTCATCATCATATTCTCTATTAACATATCGTAAAGATCACTCTGTGTATCTATTTTTCACAATTTATCAGTGCTCAGATCAATCTGTTTAAACGGATTGGTCTTTGTGTTTAACTGCAGAAAAATAACTCAGCATACAAAAATTGTTAAAGATCTATTCTTACAAAGCATCTTGTAAGCTATAGGTTAGCTGTGCTATGGGAAGCATTTCTCAAATTGTGGATTGTGTTGGACACTGACTTAAAGCCTGTTCTGTAGGTCAGGTGCTGAAGCAGATCCATTTGGTCTGTGAGTTAATTGACTAATGTTCAGTCAATATTTAATTATTCTACAGTTATCAATTGATACTTGATTACGTTAAGGTTCTTACATTTCAACTTTACTTGTGAGTAGACTCTTGCATTTCTATAGAGTCCTTTTCATTTCCATGTGGAAATGTTCATGCACATCCTGATTTTGCTGTGTGGCAAAGGTTCCAGAGCAGGAGTTAGAATAGCTAGGTAAGAAATAAAAGTTAAAAAATTATTTCTGAGTTAGCTTACTTTTCTTTTCCTGAGACTTTTCATAGATTCTCTACTATAGACTTTGTTTTCAGAGTTGCTGTTTCCTTCTTGTGAGGACTGTGAGTAGAGTAAAAGAGTAGTAAGTAAACATTTGCATTCTTTCCTTAAACTGAAGCAAACAGGATCAATACTACTATGCTACAAACTTTTGTTTCTTTGATTATGTTCATAATTGCTATAAACTTGATGAAAAAATTATTCTCTTCAAATAAACAAAGTGCATTTTTATAAGTACATGTAGTTATCCAGTACCATCTTTTCCTGGGTTTAGTGGATATACATAGTACACTTTTCTAAGTCTTTTGCTTCAAAGTCTTGCCATTGGAAAGCAGGGTGTGTACTTACCTTGCATAATGCAGGTTTTTTACTCCTTTACCTCTCTTCTTTCTGTCCCCCAATCCCTCTCCTCCCGCACTCAACAAGTCCACAGATTATACATTTCTCACCATATAGACAGAAAAAGGGGGGGGGCGGGGGGGGAACATGCTTAATACTTAGCTACCTTAGTTTGTTCCAGTGTTCATAATATTTATGTTTGTGACTTTTCTGGATGGTAGATGGGTTTATACATGATAATTTTTTAAAGAGAATCTCCATGTTTTGAACTTTAAAAAATCCATTTAATATTTTGAAGTTCAATTTCTAAGTCAACTAACTATTTGTAAAGCAGTTCAATTTTGAAATAGGTTCAACATTCAAACCTCTGCACATTGGTTCCACTTCAGTGTGCCACAAAGACCTAATCCTCACAAAAATGCTATTTGATCCCAGGAAGAAAGAAAGATAATGGATTGACCCTCTACATGAAACCATAAAACAGAATTCTGGGTTGCTGCCATTCAAATGAATAGAAACCGGCAGCAATTCTAACACCTTCCCAGTTTCAATTTTATTGCATCTGCAGGCGTCATGCTGGAATGGTAAACATTTTAATGGTCAGATTCTGTCCACTTATACCATTACTATTTCCCTATTATCTCCTATTTTTTCATGTGAAACAGAAACGAAAAGGTGACAGATTGCTGTGAATGAAATGAATGGAGATGCCATTTGCATTTATTTCAGTTGAACCAAATCCCCTTCTTTCCCATTTCTTTGTTGTCTTTCAGAGAGATCTCTTACAGCTTCTGAAAATCCATGAACCAGGCACTACATTTGGATAATGCAGCTGAAACCCCATGCACCAGTCGTATCATCAGTGTGATAATGCTAAACCTCTTATATAAGGAGTCCATCATTTCTTTTTAAATCTAATTGATTCAGATTAATAGAAAGATTTCAGCTACACATGCTCTGAAAAGCTTTTTTATTTTCTTCTTTTTAAATAAGGATGACTCCCTAAAGAACCCAGAGCACAGAAAACCCGTATAAAAGCTGATCAGCTTATATACTTGTACCTTTTTATTTTAAATAAAAAGCTTAACTGAGACACTGTTCTGGATTGTCCTTACTCAAAGGTGAACTTGTGTATTTCCATTTCTTTGGCTAAGACACAAACTGTGGGAGTCAGATCATCTTTAAACTTAAGCACACAATATATACGTTCTTAGCTTACTCCTTCTCGATGGGGAATTGTTTTAGAAACATTTCCCTTACTGGTCTTTCTGTCTCGTGTACTGGGACTTCTCTCTTTTTCTTCTAATTGCACCTGAGGTTTGGGGAAGTAATCAGTTGCTTTAAAACCAGAGTTATCTGTTAAGAAAAGAAGAGTGTTTAGAGTGAATTGTCACGCCTGAGAATTTCATGTCCAGAGAGACCTTCTTAGCTGCTGTGGAAGAGACCCCAGCCATGGCTGGCACTCAGGCCTAGAGGTGAAGTAGAAATGACAAGACAACTGCAGTTGGTGCATTAGTGTTGGCAGCATAACCTCAACAACCAGTTAATTAAACTGAGGAATTAGTTTTTGCGTTTGGAAGTCACCACTTTTAGACTCAGATGGTTACTGGGGGGAAAAGTGTTTTTAAGCTTAATACTGTTCATTGCCTCAAAAGGTACCACCTGAAATGACTTGTTGGCAGAGGATATGGAGTGAGCCTGTGCGTGTGAGCAGGTTGGGGATGTGTAGACTGTAGTCATAGTGCTGTAACTGCAGCTACAGGTCTGCTTTGCAACACTGATTCGCTTGCAGGGGGAATGCTGCTAATTGCAACACAGAGTAACTGAGGATGAATTCTGCTGTGTTCATCTTCTTCTTGTTGTGTTGCGGAGATGGTTAGACTTAATTTCTTCTGTACCACACATACGTAAGAATACACACAATATTAATCAGAAACAGATTCTGTAGAACTGTAAGATTAAGTTCTAATAAAAAAAAGCAATCCCAGAAGGTGACATGTGAATTGCTACAGACCAGTAGCTGATATATTTTCATATTAACACGTTTTGACAAATACACATTTTTTGATCAAAAAACCCCCAGAAAGTTCAAAAATTTCCGGGCAGCTTTGAGACAGTAGCATGTGCCCCTCTCTAAACACATCTTTGTTCCTACATCTGTGATCTGGAAAGGGCTAATTCCACCACTATGGATCTGAGGGGCTGAGACAGCCTTCTCTCATCTCACAGAGAGACTGATAGTCCTGCAGAGCAAGGATTTAGTCATGAAAAAGAGATGAGTTATGAAGAGGCATCTGTGCAGTTTTTTACAATATATTCTAGATGATGACTTTATCATAGAATTTAGTTTTAGGTGGCCCTGCAAGGAGTAGGGAGTTGGGCTTGGTCCTCATGGGTCCCTTCCACCTTGAGATATACATACTGTGATTCTATGACTGTTAATATTCCTTGCCCAAAACTCCTAATCTGGCTGTGTTGAACATCCCCTGACTCCCCCTTGTGTCCCTGTCCAAGCTCCTGTGTGTGGGACCTCAGCTATGCAGGCACCACAGGAAGGAGGGACAGTACATACCCAGGGCCTCTACATAAACAGAAACAGTGTGCTGGGTGGCACATGGTCCTAACAGCTGGAGAAGGTTATACATGCACCTATTCCAGTATGAATTTCAACAGTGTATGTAATACTCAGGATTTAAGTAAAATACTGTTATGATGTCCCTTGATACATAAACACATATTGTAGCTATGTGTTCGTAATTACACATACAGCCTATATTTAGCACATGAAACTGAGAAGATAACATGTTTTATGATACCCTAGAGACAGAAATTTCCTGCCTTGACAGAATTCCTGAATGTGTGGCAGAAATAAAGGCACAGATCCAAGTAAAGCTTTTTTAGAAACCAAATACCAACCCAGCGAAAAGTACTTTGTATTTCCTTGCAGTATATATATATTAATCTTTCTCAGAAAGAGACGCTTTAAAAGAAAACAAAACGTAACATCCCAAGAAGCAGCATTCATTGTCTCACAAGCATGGAAGAGTCCCAACTCACAGCAAATTTCATACCCTCTGAAAACTACCCATAGCTTCATGCCAGACTGTTCCATCTGACTATCCTCCAAGGCTGTTATAATTCTGGTACGAATTGGGATTTAAATGTTGTGGCTGGCTCATATGAAATTAAATACAAACACAGATCCACGTATTCTCAGCTTTGCCAGAGTATCCAGGTTTGGTTTGAATTGACTGGTTTGATCTTTATTCTTAAGTCAACCATTTTTCTTAATCAAAACTGTCTTTTTTACTTGTGGTAATAACATTAAGAGAATGCTAGAAAAGAAGAATTTTTCCCACATGCTCCATAAAATGTACTATGAGCCTGTTTGACGCTTTCAGATTACATGAACAATTTCATGCAATTAGAGCCACATTTCCGATCAATTGACTTGCAGAGGGAGAACCATTTTAATGTCACTATGCACTCACTTGTGTATTAAGTTTGGTTGCTGAAGGCGGGTCTTTAGTAATGTAAGACTGCATATATGCATATATATAATATTCACAAAGTAAAATACGTAGGGTTTATCCTCTTCAGCCTTTACAGGAAGAACATCCAAAAGTGCATTCTGCAGGAGGATTGTGTAGAAAAAAGCCTGAATAACTTAAAAAGTTGTTTCTTCACAGAAGTTCGTGTGTATATATATGTGGAGGGTTTTCTCCTTATTCCCTAGTGATTGCAGAGGGTTTGCTATTTCCACAGATTGCGTATTCAGGTTCAGGTAAAATGTCAAGTCACAGTAAATCTTTACCACATTTCTCTGATGTTTATGGATGTTTTTCTGTATTCCTTTTCCTGCTACTTCCCAAACTACTTCTGCCCTTTCCACAGTGCGAAATTGTCATTATCCATGTTAGAGAAGTTGACTAGCTGTGGAGGAAGCCTCAAGATAGCTAAACATGCTTGCACTGAAGGTTTATAAACAATTTTCATACTATTGAGTGTCTTCCCCAGATTGTATGGATACTGTCCTGATTACAAGGTAGAAAATGAAGATTGTAGTTACAGTGGAAATTACTGTCACGGACTGTGGTGCAAGTATTGATGCCAGAAGAGGAGCAGAAAAATTCAGAGTTTTTAAGTCCATCATAGGTTGTAAAATGCAGCTGTTTTAATGCAATGTCTGGTTCTGGAAATCATTAGTGTCTCTGCAGTTACGGAGTTTTATGGTACTGTTCTATGCACCCTACTTGCCTGTATCTTAAAGCTGCCAGGGGTAAGATAGTACACTAGTCTGACTTGGGGTCTGATGCATGAAACTTTTGTCTGTCCCTGCTGGACTCTGTCTCCTCCTCCTTTATTCCTCTTTGACCCTAGGAAATCTCTTTCCTTAGCAAAAACTCTGAACCTGACTCTACAGTGCCAGCCCGACCTGCCAGCTTATTTCAATATGGTCATCAGTATTCTTCTTAAAGTATGAATCCATCATTTCCTGTTTCTGTTTTCCACACCTTCCTGATATGTCTTAAGTGTTCCTTCAACATGTCCTTCAAATATTCTCCTGATTCCTACTCACATTTTCTAAGGGTAGTTTGCAACAGATCACCTCTCAGATACTTTCCTTTGCTGCTTCAATGTTTTGTGAATCTGTAAGCATAACCTTGGCTTTTAGGCAATATACCTTGTAACTTTTATCATGGAGGAGCTCCGTGGAAATGTCTACAAAGCTTCCCTGTTGTCTTTCTGTTCCTGTTCTTAAAACAAGAAGTAGGAGCTGAAATCCTCTGTTTGCAGCCTCTTGTTCTAATAGTGTTTTATTAATTCCTTGCACTTCATCTGCATCCACCTGTTGTCTTTTATTTTACTTAAATTGCAGAACCTTTACTCTTCAAGTCACTTTTGTATTTCCTGCTTTTGCAAAGCGTAAGTGCAAGGGATGCCTAAGGTCTCCAGTACATTGTCGTGATAACAGTAATAAAACATCAGCAGCACCAAAATGCTTAACGTAGAAAAGTTTTGTATGATGGATACAGAATGGGAAGGTCAGAACTTGCTGTTTTGTGTTTATAATGCTCCTGACAGAGAAGCTCAATATCCGGTGTGTTTTTTGTTTAGATTTCACAAGATGTGAGGGGTGCCACTTTTTGTTTCTTTATATGTTGCTTTAGAGGCTGCGTCTGGAATGAAGATGAAGGAGGTTATAGGAGTGGAGGCAGCTGTGTCCACACAGACATCAGAAGTAGTGTAGGGCATTTTTTTCCTAGGGACCTAGAGACAGTGTGAACACTGTTGCAATCTGTAACGTTAAGGCTGCAACCTCTTAAGAGTTGTGTCAGATAGAATCAGCAGGGATTGTTTTTTAAACCCTTCTGATTTCTTATTCAGGAGATCTGAATTTCTCTATTTCAGAAGCTTCTTGTTCTTTCATATTAATTTGTAACTTAAACTATCAGCAAAAATGTAACAGATCTTACTTTTCTCATATACACATACTGCATACACAGCCTTCTCCAAGAAGTAAGGACTGCAGGGGCTGTGTACGACTTCTTTATTTGTTGCATAATTTAGGAAATCCCAGTAATGTAAAACCTAAGCACTTTTATGAACTACCCTTCCTGGAGAGAAGCAGTTTCTGTGTTTCAGTAATAGGCAGAAAGTAAGTTTATAAAGTACCTGAAGATACAATCATAATTTAAGAGCAAATCCCAACAGAGGTCCATGAATAAAGCACTCCGTGTTCTCCAGTGAGTGCCATTTTCCTTACCACCTTGTTTGTACTTAGACCTCCTTTATGTGCACATGATAAGACTCACAGTTTAAACCAGGCAGCAAGACAAGCATGACCAGTAACACTTTGCCACTTTACCAATACTTCGATAAAGTTGGAAGATCAATTCAATTTCTAGCTTTTCTCAGAGAAGCGTTGCCCAACAAAATATGGAATGATGAATGCTGATCTCTTAAAACCACTAAAGTATAAAGCGTTACAAAAGGTCTTTTTAGTACAGCCGTGTGATAAAGCAGACTTCTCTTGATGAATCATGGTGATGTGGCTGTCCTAACGCTTATCTAAAACAGTGAAAAATGAAGTCATTAGTAAAACCAAAATGCAAATATTACTGAATGCTGGAACATTTTTCTCCCTGTATTTCAGGTTGGATTTTCAGCTCCCTGTGTGACATTTACATGCACCATGATGAAAATAAGCTGCATAAACTTGGCTTCTCCCTGTACCCCAGTAAAAGTGAATTAGTGAACCAAGGGAGCTGAAATGCCACCTGCTTTTAAACTAAGGCTACCTTACAGGATAAAAGAATGGATGACTATCACGTATGAAGTATAAAAAGAATATTGCAGTTACAATCCACAGGCCGCCTGCTGTCTTCGAACACATGGAGATGAAACAAGGAAACAACAAGGGAGAAATCTTGCTGCCCTATTGCCAGCCTAAGACTAATACAGTAATATCTCAAAAATGT
Organism: Nestor notabilis; assembly: GCF_000696875.1. Lineage (NCBI taxonomy): Eukaryota > Metazoa > Chordata > Aves > Psittaciformes > Psittacidae > Nestor > Nestor notabilis. Next base: position 47,980 of record NW_009925070.1, read on the forward strand.
TGTAGTCAAGCTGATAAGATGCAGCACACTAATTCTTCATGTTATGCTCAGGTCACAAGCCTGTATTCAAATCCTACTTGTCCCTTACATTGATTATTTCATGATTGCTCTAGGGATGCATGTTCTGTTATGGATTTATAGGCAGTAAACTAGGGTGGTCTCCTGGTAAAATGGGAAAGAGCTGTGGATTCTTTCTCTGGAGTTTTCCTCTGCTTCACTTATCTGAAGTAGGTTTACTCCTCAAATAAGTGATGTTGCTGTTAACTGTCCTCTCTGAGCTGGTGCTACAAACAGGACAGAAAGAGGAGGAGTCTGGTCAGCTACAGGTTGTCTTTGGCTACCTACAATTGGTTAGTATAATCTGTTCTTAAGAAGATTTTTAGATATATTTTTTTCTGGTATGCTTAAGGTAGTCTGATCTCATCTTAGAGTTGTGTCCCCCATCTATTTCCCTCCTGCCTCAATGGGCTGGAACATCATCTTTCTGTCCTTGGGTGATCCTGTGAGACCTGTCCATTGAAGTCTGTTGGAGTTTGGGAGGCTCAGCCCTGAATGAAGGTACTCCAAAGAGATTATTTAATTTGGTTTGCTAGACTAGCCTTCACGCTAATGTGGGTGAATGGAGGAATAAGAATTTGTTTATTTGTTTGTATTGAGGCACTGAATTTCACATCAAATACTATTTGACTACAGGGAAACAAGAAGCCTCTTCACTATCCATAATGTGTCTCTGAAATATCATCAAGGTGGTATTATTTATCCTGTTAATAGTAATTACTGGCTTAGTCCAGGTTAAATATTGGTTTAATCCTACTTCATCAAACATTCAGAGTAAGCTGTTTTCCTCTCCAAAATGTAAAAATAAAATTAGCCTAAATACAAGAAAAGATCAGAAAAGAAACTAAAGTTTCTTTGTAAAATCTTTGTTAATGAAGTCTCTCAAACATAAATGTTTGCAAGACCAAAGTGTTACAGTACCTAATAATTAGATAGTATTAGTTGAAAAGTTACTTGTTAAGCAACATTTAAAAGCCACTTCAATATAAATATAATGTAAGTAGAAAGATTACACTAGGTAAAAACATGGCATGCGATTACTTTTTTTTTCCCCCTCCTGAGAAAAAAGTAGTATTCTCACTTTTGTTAATTATTTTTCAATTTTTGTGAGATCTGGAGCCTTATTTCCACAACCAGCCTTGTCTAAAATATTCATACACTTTATCAGAGTAAGAAAGTGTTTTGCAGCTTAGATATCCATCAATTGAATGATGCAGAGCTGGAATAGTACAAGTTTGTCATCGAAATGTCAAATTTCTGATAAAAGTTGTCACTCCTGCATCCTTTCCTTCACTGCACCCAAACTCCATTTGATGAGAATGACTTGCAGGCCACACCACTGCCTGGAATGCACTGTCTTGGTTAATAATGGTCATCAGATCAGCAGTGAGGTAATTTACACGCTGTTATAAATAATGAATGCATGCAATCCTGGAGTTCCAAACATTGGCTTTTGACTTCTGGCAGCAAACAAGAAATACCCAACTTTGCCTGTTAATGTAGTATTTGCATGCTTAGTGAATACATTAAGTGAATTGGAAGAGAATTGTTTGCTTTTCCTCATTGCATTTGTTCAGCTGAACATTTTTATACGCATAGAAGGAAGGTGATTTTAATATAGGGATAGTGCCAATTATAAACTTTCTTGCTGGAGAATTTTTTTTGTGCTTGGTATGCTCTGTTTTCACAATATTGAACTTGTTATTTGGGACACAGAGCACAGTTTGCTTAGCACAAAGGTCTTGTTTCTACTAGCATGCAGAGGAGATTTGGGCAGAGATAAAATGCAGTCACTGTGAAATGTCCCATCTCTATATAATACATCTCTGTTAACAGCAGGGAGTCACAGTAGCTGAAGTAATTAGATAAGGCTTTGTTCTTTTCACCTAAAGGAGAACTCATGTGGTGGTGAAATATAAAAGGAAATTGCTAGACCATATGTATTGTAGTTATCTGCTTCCACTGGGTTATTTTCTTCTGTAACATGCTTACTGCAGAATTTTGACGTCTATAACAAGGAACATTTATACTTTGTTTGGTCAAAACTATGGGTGCACATTTGAACCTAAGCCTACATCATCACTGGCAAGTATGTAAACTGCTTCCAAATAGACCTACTGGAAGAAAATATGCGGAACTATGCTGCTTCCCTTAGGCAGGTTCTGCCAGTTTTCAAAGCAAAAGTCAAAATTCATCATTTCCCAGCAGATCAAGAATTGATTCGTACCAAGATTTTTTTTTCCCCAGCAAATCTGTGTTTATGAGTTCATGAAAAGTCCTTGTAATTCAGAGCAAACATTTAAAAAGTAAGCCAATTATAAATCAAATAGAATTGCTCATAACTCAAATTGTTATACTAAAAAGAAGTAGAAACAGGAAAAAAAAATCAGGAGAATTGGGTGATGTTATCTTTTATGTTGCAGCTTCATCAGTGAAAGAGGATGCTGTCTCCCAAGCTAGCTGATTTAAGTGGAGCTTCATTCACAGATACCCTGTTGGTTCTGACCCAGAGGAGACCAAGGCTCTGGGTCAAAGAATTACAAAGAAACTTAACAAGGTCTAAAGAGAATACAATAATCAGTACTTGGGGAAGAAAAGCAAGAAATTATTATTTGCCTCGCTGTCAAGCAGATAAATTGAAATAACAGCAGTGACAACAGTCAAAATAAAAACTATTATTATTATATACATAGTTGTAAAGCTTCAGGCTCCAGAGAAAAGCAGGAAAGCAAATTGGTGACAGCAAGGAAAGTCAAAGTCATGATGTTTCTCATATGATAATATCAGCTCTGTGCAGCTGCTTGAGAAATTTGCATCTAATATCAAGAAAAGAACATCTGCTGCTCAGTATGCAGCAGACCACCAAAGCTGCTGTGAAGAAGAGGTGGGAGGAATGGATGGGTAGGAACTAGATCATGACAAGCGGAACAAGAAGTGGCATCCCACTGAATGTCATGACCTCTATTATCACTTTCTAAGTCATTTACTCCCACTTGTCAACCCAGGGCTAGCATTCACAATGATGGAGGTAGCTGCCATAGTCATGGTAACCTGCTAGTAAATTTGCTAACATGGGATAAATTTCATTGAATGAGCACTTTCAAGAATATATAAAATATGTAATCTCAAAGCAACAAAATCCTTGATATGAACTTGTGAACACGTTGCCTAACACCAACTTCTGATGGGTTCATGACTAATGTGGAGAAGCAAGAAGGTAAAAAGTTGTGTCAGATACAAGTGTTGAGAAGGATGATGCCAGAGCAAACGTATAAGGATCTGTTTGTGCTTAATCACACGTAATGGGAGAGATGGGAGTTAGAGGTATAAAAAGCTATTGCTTTGGGCATGTTTGTTGCAATCTTAAGGGGCTTTTGTTTTTATTTCTGTTTGGCTCAGCAAATTCTTTGACTTTTAATGGTTCACTACACCAAACAGGAAGAAATTATAGGGTAGAGTTTTCAAATGAAGTTACTATCTGTACAATGCAAAGAAAAGCATGTCTGTCTTCCTTTCTGAGTATCTTGGTAATTCAGAAATTCAGTATTGAGAGTATGTAAATTATTATTTAAAATTTGTGTGTTTAATTTCATATACACCTACAGATATACACAGTTATGAAACCTTTTGTTTGGTTTTATTTCCCTTATTCTCACACCCTACTAGTATTCTTGTCTTTCTCTAACATTCTATACCATCTGTATTAAAGTCAAAGTAGTATTTCTGATAATTTCAGGAACCCATTTATAATGCATTACCGCTCAAAAGATGTTTTAAGATGGTCTGTATTTGGTTTGAGAGGAGCACAATTATCTAATAATCTAATAATAATTTAAAAATCTGTAATACCATCTGTGCAAATGCCCTGATAGAGGCTCTGATTTAGCACAGTATGGCTGGCCTGTAACATGATTTGGTATCTTTAGATGTTATTACTAGCTTTACTATCAGAATAATCTTTCTCCTCCGTATTATTTGCACAGAGGTCCATTTCTGGAGAAAAAAGTAATCAAGACAGTGCTGTAGTTATAAAAAGGTGTTGTACTTGCTGTGTGCAACAATTAGGGTTAATAGATTGTGTAAAAATAAGGTGAGCCAAATCTACAGTATAGTTCGGATAATTTTATCAGGTACAATATTAAGAGATGCCAAACATGGTTATTAGCCATGGAGGAATCTAAGACTTTTGCTTATTTAATCAGAAAACTGAAATACTTAGAAACAGATTGTTGTGGTTTTGTGAGTCACTTGCACTGAGCTGCTTCTTGCAGAAATGATTTTCTGATTTTTGAGCGATGAACAAAATGGTTCAACACCTGCTCTCTCTCCTGCAACACACCCATGAGTACAGGCTTGGGTGAAGTTGAGGTGCTAGCTACCGTGTAAACACAGATGTAGATCATACACCGTTTCAGTTTATTCTAGAAACAGCAGCTATGTAACACCATGGATTTATACAAATATATTCATCATTCAGTAAAATCTCCAATCTGAAAACCTCAATTCACTGTGCTTGCAAGGACTGAGGAATAAATGGTAGTATGAGCAGAAAGGAGGAAGTGAGATCTTGAGAATGCTGCTTTATGCAGTTCTACTACCTGCATATTCACAGACAATTTTTGCTTGGCCAGCTGGGGGACTTGTGTTCAGAAAACTCCTGTCAAATACTTCTTTTCCTTGTATTCTTTTAGTCTGTCAGCACACTATAGGAGAAACTGAAAGATGGGTGAATTTCCAAATCTGTGTGGCGTGATCAGTGGGTTAGGAGAGAGGTAAGCAGAGAAACAGAACAAGAGAAGGGAAAAAATAACTGTGTTAAACCAGACATTTTCATCTTCCTCTGTGGATTGTACACAGAATTAAGAGGTTAGTGGGGTTTTCTCCCCCTTCTGTCCTCCCTTCTGTGGAAAGAAGATAGGAGGTGATTCTTGGTTATCTCTCTGGACCTGGGCAGCAAGGAAGACTCAGAAGTGATTTATATCGTAGAAATAAAACAGAATCAGAACGTTTACAAGTACTGTTTGTTCACTGGTAACCCAGTCATGGGCTTTATTTAAATCTTAACCTCAAATCTGAAATACTCTCCATTTCTTTTCCAGAAATTAATACTTCTGGAGCTTCTTTTTGTGTAATGACTTCTGTATGTTTATACAAAAGAACATTTTGGAAGAGGGTTTATATATGAAACACTTCTCAAAGGTGTGTCACTTAAGAGACTGTCTAATAGGCAACTTCTCATTGATATCTGCCTCTTGTGCATCATAATTAATTTGGTCACAGCCTGTAGCAGTAGTACTTTGCTTTTATTAAAATGATAGCTTTGTTGACTACTCTGTGTTTGGAGTTATTTTATAACAAGGGTCACTTTGTGTCTCCGTTGTCACTGTGGCCTTCAGATTATGTCTTTATTTTCCACTTCAGTCTAACATCCTGCTTTCATTTACTTGATGGCTCCATGGTTCAATAGCACTTGGAGAAATGTTGACAGCAAATGGAAAAGTTTGAAGGCACTCTTGTTTAAAATAAGACTGTCTGTGTATACTGTATACCAAATTTATTTTATTTCTCTTTTATTTTAAAAATATGGCAATTATTTTTTTCTTTGCTTTTTCCTTCTTTTTTTTTCCCCCTCCCCCTCCATTCTAATCAAGGGGTTCTTCTTTTAGGCAATACTGACATCAGTCAGACTTCTTAATACTAGAAGTTAGTATATACAGCTTTGGAAAGGATTTGGAAAGGAAATCGTAGTATCTTCTAAAGATGATGTAAATATTATGTACTCTGCTCACTGACACTGACATGAGGGTGCAGCCTGGGGAAGTGACCATGGTGAGGTTATCTCTGTCTCCTTACAGTCCCTAGCTGCTATAGGAGTGATTTTTTTTTCTCATCTGTGCTGAAGCAGCCTCTCCTGTAGGATTGACGAATACATACTCCAGGATTCAGGGAAGCAAGTTTACCTTGCAGATGGGATGTTGGCTCACAGATGCACGGGATAATGGGAGCATGGAAATACACCTACACGGACTACACAGTTTAACAGAAAAGTAGAAACTTGCTTGAGCTGAGTGCAGTGCTGTATGTTTACTTGAATGAAATAGTTGTAACACATGATTAGCTCTTCAATATTTCTCTTATTGCTCAAGACGTATGTTTCTTCATTCTGAAATATATGTATGCATCCCAGAATGTAATGATTAATCTGTTTCAATTAACTGTATTTGGGATATGATGTCCCCTGAGAGATACGACGGAAGATGGAACATCTTTTACACCTTCGGGAGTATTTGATTACTTCCTTCATTTGATGACAGTCTGGGCTGGTTTGGTCAGAATAGCTGTGTGTTTAACCTTTGAAATGCCTGCAGTAAAGCACTCTAGTATTAAAGAAATCTAATTCTAGTACTTCTTACTGTCCTATCTGATTGTGACTCTTGTTTTCTTGACAGACTTGGAATGTACTGCCTAAGACATCTTTTCTTGCATTTCTTCACTGTGTTTCAACCTATTTTCAGTGAGGGATCGAAGCAGGGTACTCAAGTGAATTTACTTTATTAAAAGTTTTTAATGACCTTCATGCAGCTAATGCAAGTGAGGCTTGTGTGATCTGGCTTTATTTGATCTGTCACTAGCATTCAACGTATTGGATCAGGCACAGAAAACACTCTCTTGCAGTACCTGGTACCTTTGCTGTCAATCAGTATTGGATGTCAAGGGCAATGCACTTCTTTCTGTTGCATTGTCTCTTTCTGAACATACATTTCAGGTGACCAGCTCAGGTAGGAGGGAATAGTTGGATGTTGCGTTTGTTGTTTCAGTGTTTGTTGTTGATGTTTTAGGACTGCTTCCTTTTACCAGCCTGTTAATGCATTGCTTCATTCCTGTGGCTTATGTTATCGCTTACGCACAGATGACATACAGATCCATAATTCCTCTTGGTGTTCTCAGATTTTGCCTTTGTATTTCCCTGCCTGCTTCATCTCCATAACTGGATGCATGCTAATCTTTTATTACAAACAAAGAAGTCAAAAAGGATTCTTTTTAATCCTGTTGTTTAGGTTTTTTGCTCGTAAGTACTTCGTATCTCAAATACTGCTTCTCTTTCTCTTCTTCCACAGTACTGCATGAGAATTTTATTCATTGTAGTTTGTTGTATAATCAACACTTTGCAGATGAAAACTAGATTATTTCCCCCATCACCACCCAGGTTGTATGCTTTCTCTATATACAGATCTTCAAGTCTTTTAATTTTTTTACTGCTTCTATTATGAACCAAAAATACCTGAAACAACTGGTCCCTGGTCTCTGCAAGTCAGGCAGAGCACGAGTTTTTTTTATAAGACTACCACTTCTCAGTCCAGTGACCTAAATTTTAAATTATAGCAAATATGAAAGCCACTGCCTGTTTTTTTATTTTTTTCCCATGTGCAATCACATTTATATGATTTGACTTCTTTTTGTAGACTTGCCCAGAATATCAATTCTGTTTATAAATTGTGTCTACTCTTTTTCTTTCCTAAACTGTAGGAGCTATAAATATAGTAAAAACTAGTTTTGCACAGATTTTTTTCTCTCTGGTATCTTCTGTATTAGATTTTGCTGACTTTTAACAGCATCATTTGTCAACTTTTAATGTACTTTGTTTTGATTTAGACTTGTTCTAAAGTTAATTTCTGCAGAATATCTACCCTTTTGTTACATGCTATTTATCATTTAATTTTTAGCTTGGAACTTGTTCTTTTTATTTAATATACACTTTATGTTAATAATGTTTAAATTACTTAGTAAGATATAGTTGGAGATTGATAACACTGCTGTTATTATTGCTTTACCTTGTTGGCAGTAACGTGAATAGGTATTTTCATTTTCTACTGATGCCATTCTTGTGCCCTTATAAAATATCACTTTTAATTTATTTGCAGAATGTTCTCAGTATGATAGTCATAAATACACATGATTACTACAACAGCCTTAACAGTTTACTATCTACAAGGAACTATCCCCTATGACGTTTTTATGACTGGTATGTAAATATGCAGTAATAGTGGCTAATCTTGCGCTAGAATTATGGTGAAGGCAGCATCAGGGTGATGCTTGCATTGAGCTGGAGAGCCAGCTTCAGGAGGAGAGGTCTAAGTCCAGCAGGGAAAGCAAGGAAACAGTTAAAAATTGAGCATAGGTTGGGGCAATTCCTGTACACTTGCAGGTCAGATGTACACTTACAGTTAAGGCTAAACATCAGAAAGTCAGTGGAAGAGATGGCATCCAATATGGGGAGCAAGCAAGATAAGGAGCTACCAGGAGGAAAAAGTTCACTGCTGTGTGGGGTAGGCAGCAATATAATTCACTCCACTGGAGCCAGCAATTCATGAGGGAATGGACTTCTGCAGATTGACAATTGCAGCACAGATGCCACAACTTTAATTTGTATCTAAGCTTTTGTCACAGCTTGCACTTGGAAGTAAATAGTTCAACCAGTGAGTAAATGGACTGAGGGTACATAAGGGTACCTTTGTACACTGTCAACAAAATCATCATGGGTTTCTAACAGTGGAGATCTGTAAACTTGCTGGAACTCATTGGCTTGATCCAGGTTCTTCTCTAGGACTAGCAGGGTATGGTACCGCTGTGTTGCTGTGGGGTGGGATGTGCCATCAGGTGGCTTTGGTAGAAGCAATGTGGAAGCACCAGCTGGTAACAGAGTTGTTTGCTGTATAAAGAAAGACACTTTTAGTTTTGTTGTATACAAGCTGCGTAAGATAATAGACAAAACCATTCTTGTAGAAGCTATGGAGATTTTTCTCATTGGTTGTGTGCCTGTTGAGTGTGGCTACCTCTCTCACTCTCCTCCAGACAATAGAGCTGGGTTTTGCACAGGAACTATTTCATTCCTTTAAATCAAGGACTTCTTGGGGTGGTGTGTAATCATGCATACCCAGTGGCAGGAAATATATTGATTAATGTAAAGTTTGTGCAGTCACCAGAAATTTCAAGAAGAGGCATACTGTTTTTAAGTGACTGGAAAAATGTGCTAGGGAGTTGAAGCATGGTGCCCTATGGTTATTTTGGCAGATGTGCTTCAAGATAAGAGGAACATGCAGTTGCTTCCTTCTTGGGCTTCTGAAAGAATAGTATTGCCCCTGAATGTTAATTTCTAATACATCACTACAAATACTGTTAGTAACTTGATATAAAGTCATTGAAACGTTGGATAGAATCATAGAATCAACTAGATTGGAAAAGATCTTTAAGATCATCAAGTCCAAACGTTACCAAGTCCAACCATTACCATTAGAGGCTAACAGCATGGTAAGTGCTTTTAACTGTCCTTGGGGACTATAAGGAACAAGAATCCCTCATCACTGTGGCTGGTGGCCAAGGACCCCTGTACAGCAAGATCTGGAGTGATGAACAGGCAAAACAGAAACTGGGTTTTGGGGGGTCTGTTTGGAGCAGAAGACTGAAAAAAAGTAGCAAGAGATAGAAAGGAAAAAGCATGGACTCAAGGAGCACTGTTCTGAGCTCTCTGTAACAACGTGGAGTGTTCTAGGGACACAGACAAGCTTCAGCTTGTGGTTTAGGAGGTGTGTGCTGGAGGCTGCCTTGTGGCATACGTATGCAACTCAGGAGGGCTTGCACAGAGAACAGCCAACTGGCCTTTTTTCCAAAGCTGTTTTATCAGCCAGTGCACCCAAAATGAAAATTTTTGTCACATAATATGTACCTACTCTCTAGCAGAATACCCTGGCAATAGCCACAGGCAAATCTTTCATAAATTAAGTTTCATTTTATATTGATTGCCTAGCAGCATTGTACATTTCTTTGTGTCATGTTTGTGTCCTCTTCTCTTTTGGTAATAGTTTTAAGCCTGGTGTCCTTAACAAAAACTTACAAACATTAACATGGAAAAATATGAGCAAGAGGAAAACAGACATTCAAAACAGACATTCAGAGAACTTCACTATCCACATCTTTCCAACACAGTAGATTTTTTTTCTGGCCAAAACGATGGTGGTCTCAAAGCTTGTCTTTTTTCTCTCATGTTGACTGTTATCCAAACAATTCTTCTGAAAGCTCTTTGAAGCTGATAATACCACTGCAGTCAGACTAATAGGTTTTGATGTGCTCTCATTTTATTTATTTCCTCCTGCTTTTTAAATACAGATAAGGTATTGGCTATTCTGTATTCCTAAATACCAACTCACTTTGATAGCTTCATTAAAGTCCTTTTCCCGTGTGCCATTTTTCTTTATTTCATACCTGTAATGGCAATTTGGATTTCCCAACCCAAGGCCTTTAAGTGCTTGGTGTTTTTGCTTTCCTTTAGATGTTACATTTACACTTTTTAATCCTAGTATCATGGTGAATAATATTTCTCTCTTCTTTTTTTTTTCCTCTTTAGTTTGCTCTGTTGTTAAGTTCTAACGTCCTTGTGAACACAGAAGTGGTATATTTGATGTGGGGACTGCAACTAAACTGACTTTGGCTGAATGTCACTAAAAATTTAGTGGTTTTTTTCTTCATTTTCTACTTTTCTCTTTTATGGCTTGAAAAACTTTTGCTGTTTGCTATCTCTTCCTCCAGAGTTACATCTCAGCTTCAATTCTGATAATTCTCAGTTGATCTGTAGACTTTGAGATTTCCAAAATACGTGCTTGTTTTGATTCGGCTTTTGAAAATAGTTTTGTATCCTTCTGCAGTTGCTGCCTTTCCCTTCATGTTTTGTCCCGTTGTTCAAGCAGGAAATCCCTAGTAAATTTTCAATCTTTGCCTTAAAAAACCTTTGTCTTCTGCTGAAGTTGATGACTTGAACTCTTTAATAACCTCATCTTTTCTAACTAGTTATCCAAGTCTGTACTTTTGAAATTTAAAAAAAAAAAACAAAACCCAAAAAAACACTTAGCCCTATGTTACTTCATGAAATCATCTTGCTCCATTATTAGATTTTTATTTTATCATATAACAACATCAAATCAAATTTATTCTTGTTTTATCACAGAAAGGTTTGGGTTGGAAGGGACCTTAAAGATCATCTAGTTCCACCCCCACCACCACTGACAGGGACGCCTCACACTAGACCAGGTTGCTCAAAGCCTCATCCAACCTGGCCTTGAACACTGCCAGGTATGGGGCAGCCACAGCTTCTCTGAGCAACCTGTGCCAGTGTGTCACCATCCTAATCTATTTCATGATACTGTAAATATACTAAAATCAAATTAAAGCAAAGCCTTCTCCTGCATTTGTGACTTCTTTATCAGTGTCGGCTCCCCTGGTAGCAGTGTTTCCTTAGTAGTAGTTGTTACAAATACCTGTGACTCTGCAGTCTGTACTGGCAAAGGGGAGGTCACTTTTAAGTGTGTATTTCCCACATTTAGCTATCTTACATTGTCTTACTAGTGTATTAAAATCATAGTGTTTGGAGCTGAACCTTTGGATATCTAACTTGTAATCCATAAGAATTAATAGTGTTTTATCTTTTAAACAAAGAAGCAAATAAAAATATATCAGAAAAACTCCAAAGTACTGCATACAAAACCTTCATCTCATAAGTATACAATAGTGAAAAAGACTTTTGAGATGGTTTTCTTATGCTGACATTATAGGAATGAACTAATAACTTGAAAGGTAATATACAGAATAAAGTTCATGATCCTTAATGTTGAAATTCTAATCAAAACTTGAACTTTGTGATCAGTGAAGTCTTGGAGAAATAGGCAATAAATTACAGTAGAATTTTGATGTTGATTGTATTAGAAGGCATAAAGGGACATGCACTATGGTGGAGTACTCACTATTAACAAATGCCATGTGCTTCTGCTTTCTGTCCATGTTTTAAAAAGGCATTACCTGTTGTAGAGTTGAAAAGCAGCAGCATTTAAGATCTACACTGGAAATACTGGGGTTCTTTTTTCCTTTTCTTAGTATGATGTTCTTAGAATATCTTATCCTTCTATACTGAAAGATTGAACATCCCCCATTCATGCCCATTTCCCTCCCCCCAAAAACCCAGACAGGAGCAACTGTTGCATTTTATGACAAATCTTGTCGGTAGAATAGGAGAATAATTTCTCAGTCAGCAATTCTGGAGAGTTCTGTAAAGAAAGGAATTAATGACTTTAAAGACATTTTTTCCCAATTGCAGCACTTCTCATGGACATTTTCTGATTTATCTAACATGTACATCCATTACATCTTTCTCAGACATAAGAGTTTGCAGAGCAATTAAAATGTTGAAGGAACTCAGGCCATCCATGTGAGTGCTGGCTGTGGGAAGCATGATAGCACTAGTCATTTTATCACCAGTGAATGCTTGCATTGTTCTAAGGAAAGCATAGTAGCTTTTACCTCCTCATCTCTGTAGCATGAACCACTAAAACGTAGGAAATGAGCTTCTGTTTCAGAACAGAAAATGAGGACCATATTTTCCACCTACATGTGTCTACTTTGGTGTAAAGCAAAAGCTACAAATGTTTGAATAAGCCACCATTTTAGACCTGTGAGCGGATCTGATAGACAAACTTGGTGGGCAGACTTCATGAAAAGAATTTGAAATAAGCTCTGTTGAACTGGGTACCAGTTCAATGACGGGGAGGGTGTCCTGGGACACTGCTGTGCTGAAACAATGTCTTGCATGTAAGCTTTGCTCTTCCTTTATAGCCTCACAAGTCTCAACCACAGCAAAAAAGTGTACTGCCTTGTTTTGAAGCAATTTCTTTGTCACTGTAATTCATCTGCTGCTTGCTTGATTTTTTTGGAGAGTTAAGTGCTGTTGAGCTCACCTGAAGAGCTACAATGATTAATATCCTAAACAAGGGGACCCAGGAGTCCTTCCGAGCTCTTAAGCCTTGGCGCTCTTGTCAGTCATGTCCTTGGTATGTGTATGGATGAAATCTGAGTGTATGGCATTGTTTTCTTTGTGGGAGGAAAGGAGCTCTGGTTACAGATGACTTCTCAAGTGGAGGGACACTGGTTGTGGGTGACTGATGGGACTGATGGGGGCATTGCTGCCTGCAGGTAGGACAGAGGGTGTGCAGCTACAGGGTTACTGATTGCAGCAAAATGGTTGCTTATGGCAGCTAAACAGAAGCATTCTCAGGCAGGGTGTATAAAAAGCTAAAGCTAACAGCAGCCTGTGTTATCTCAACAATAGCTTATTGTCAAGAAAAGTAATTAACAAAAGTGCAACCAGAAAGCTAGTATGTTGCAAGAAAACAGTAATGATGACACTCGTTCTTTCTCAGGTGTCAGTATATAATAGAAATTCATTAATAATAAAAACATGCAGATAAGACATGAAACAGAAAATACTTTTATTAAGAAACTGAAGTTCTTAAAACCCAGCAGGTTTTGGGGGAAAGTTTTGGCTATTTACAAGCTAGATAAGAAACACTTAAGTGGATGCTCTCTGTAGTCACTACATTACTGGTTTCTTACTGTGTTTTCTGCTTCCTTGAAGTCTCTGAGCCCTCTCACCCCATACACCCACAAAGACATTCTTCTCACTGCTTAACGGATCTCTAGGGCATCTTTATGGAGTTACAGCTGTCTGATGCACAAACAACACACGATCAAGTCTGTTCCTAAGACATTGTGGGAGTGAGACAGAAGTTGTAAAGCTTGTACAGTTTACTGAAAGTGCACATTTTGTATCTCTCTTGGGTTTAGCTAGCTTTAGGATTTTCGACTGTATTATTTTTTGCTGTTGTTTTCTCTCACTCCTGAAAACCTTTGTCTAGCCTTGCTTCCTCCTGCAAACATGTCCTGTGAGAAGCAGAAAGTGCCTTGACTCTGTAAGCACCATTCACCAGTAACAAAGCCATCCCTGTATTATCAACACTGGTTTCAGCACAAATCCAAAGCATAGCTCTATGGTAGCTACTGTGAAGAAAATTAACTCTACCTCAGTCAAAATCAGCACAAGGCACTAGATTTTATTTACTGTTATGCACTTCTGTGCTAGGAGAAAAGGACACATTAAAAAATGGGCGCTCTCACATGAGGGAGGGGAGAAAGAAGGGAAATATAGCAATCCCCCACAGGAATCCAGGAACAGATGAGAAGAAAAATAGTTTTAACTCTTGGGGACATGCTGTTGCTGGCTGGGGTGAGTGGGAATATTGGGGGGCGGGAGTATGGACTTTTTACAAGGCCCTTTTAAGACAGGACGAATGTCAAGCCTATCTGAAGGGACGAGACTATAAATAGTGAAGAACAGCACAAAGGGATTTGATTTCCAAGCAGTGTGGCCAAGGGCAGTAGCTTTTTGAGCAATGAGTACAAAAGTACAGTCACCATATTAAAGAGAAAAACTTGTGGGAGGAGAGCGTGAAGGATACCATCATCTTATTTTCAAGCCACATAGTCCTTCACTATTCACTGCCTTCTCTCTCCCTCTCTTTTTAATAGTAGCTCAGTCTATTTTGATGTGAAAGTCTTAAGTATTTTTAATAAAAATCTCAAAAGAGTGTTTCAAGTTTTCTGGAAAGAAGTCACATTTTTACTGCTTGAGCAATCACTGAATGTGTCCAGTGTTCACAAATATTTTCACAAAATTGACTGATAACTACAGCTAAGGGACTATTCCCAGGGAAAAAAAATCTGTATGTTATTAATGCTTTGAATACTTGATGCCCTATGGGCACCCAGTCTGTTATGAAAGATAAATGAAATTTAAATAGATTATTTATGCAATAAAAAAATCATATCTCATTACTGTGATGTATGGCATATATTCCACTTCAGAGGAGGGTTCATATATCATACATATCGCATAGAGCTCTAGTCATGAATTATTTTCTTGTGTAGCACATGTGCAGTACATGATAGATTAAAGGACACAGTCCAAGTTACAGTTGACATATTAAAGTATTGCTGTGCATGGAGATATTATTTATAAAAGAAATATTATACAATCATAACCTTTCAACAGGGCTTGTTTTCTTTCTCTTTCAATGCAGAATAATAGTAAATAAAGTAAAAATCTTGAGGAAAGCACTAAGGGTTGTATTTCCAAAGCAGTATCCTCCCTGTAGTTTTATCTGATTAGGTGCTAACACTGGTATTAAATCTTTCTATCCAGAGCTGGTGTTCAGCTCATGTTAAAAAGAGAGCTTGAGACTTGACCTCTTTTGCAGCTCCTATCCACGAGTTAGTAGGGGATCATTCTATGCCGTGGGCTGGGATTTCTTTGAGAGGCTGTGTATTGCCACTGCATTTTCTGGTAACTGCAAAGGTGTTGTATGGTCATACTGTGTCAGGATGAGCACCCAAAGTTAGTTACTGATACTTCGCAATGCTCAAGCCTATATTTGTCCAAACTTCAGTATTAGCATGGTTTCATGTATGGAGTCAGGACTATAATCTCAGTGTCAATCTCACTGGCACAGGTTGCCCAGAGAACCTATGGCTGCCCCATCCCTGGCAGTGTTCAAGGCCAGGTTGGACGGGGCTTGGAGCAACCTGCTCTAGTGGAAGATGTCCCTGCCCATGGCAGAGGGGTTGGAACTGAATGATCTTTAAGGTCCCTTTCCAACACAAACTGTTCTATGATTCTATGACATTGCTGTCTGTGAATGTAAAATTAATTCTGCCTTGAAGAAATTTATCAGAATATGCTTACTAAAATAAAGCTTTAGTCATGGAAGTCCTGGCTACTTTTCCTCTCTTCCTTTTGGAGGCAGAGATTTGAATATGAAAACATATTTTAAAGCTAAGGCAGATTAGCTGGTTAAGAGTAACTCAGTAAACAGATGGTATCAGATGTCTGGAAGACTCCAAACAGAACTGCTGTTCTAGGTGATAATATGTTTTGCCCAAGCTTTGGATGCTTTGGAAGCCTGAGTTTAAACAGAGATGGGAGCTTTATTTGCATGCATGTTTCATTTAGTCACAAACCGTCAGGAAGTTATATGTATGCAAAGTGTTACGGAAATATCTATTCAATCATTTGTAGATTAAATTTTCAAATTTACATACTTAATTGCAGAGAAGATACAAGTGAATGCCAATGCACAAAATCAAGATTTATTAGTGTAGAAGGAAAATAGCATAAAGAATAACTGTGTGTATATGTATAGAATTGATATTTATTTTGATTTATTGTGATCATTCATTTTGCTATGTTACACGAAAAAGGGAAAAAAATTCTTATTTTGCAGATTCTTAGGGACAACTGAGAAAATAGTGGTTAATTTGTACAAAATATTTTTTGCTACCTTCAAGTGGTGATTGAATACTTTGCATTTATTGTATACATGCAAATATTATCATGCTAACTATACAGCCTCCCCCCAGTAAATACAAACCACCTTCTGTATTGAAACCCTGGTTGTGGTATAGTCACTGGGAGGATTGCCATGGCTTCAGGAGGATGAGGATTTCATCCCCAGTCATACTGCTGTGAAGAATGTCGTTCATGATGCTGGAAATCACTATCCCAGTATGGGATATGATGTTAAATATAAGCATGTTTTTAATATTAACACAATCCAGTTTGCTTCAAAATCTGCTATTGTTAAAGTAACCGTAACTCAAACCCATGATAAATTTAAGCGAATCAAAAATTGAATCCTGACTTTGCTATGAAATATATCAGGGTAGTTATTTCATCACATGTCTAGATAAATAATTTGAGAAATGTTTGCAAGTAAGATGAGCTAGAACTCAAAGAAATGTTGGGATTTTTCTCCTTTTTTTAAATAATTATCTTTATATTTTTATTTATTAATTTCTAGGGAAAAGGTAATCTCTATATTTTGCCTTGGGGCAGGAGATAGAAAGCTGCATCTAAAATTCCCTATTTATTTCTAAATAATACAGTACTCTATAGAAAAGTCATAAAAACAGAGACTGCAAATTGAATTCCAATAACTATCCTGTGAAAAACAAACCTCCATCTAGTAAATGGGAAAGCATTATTGACAATTATATGCAAATTACCAGGCTTTTGGCAGACTCTTTGAAACTATTATCCTATGGCAAGTCTGTAAATTACATAGCTATGCCAGCAGTGTAGAATTGTTCATTATACTTTATTGATACATTTACGTCACATTATATTGGAATATTTTGCTACGCGTCTTCGGAGGCTTTCTTGTTTGCTTATTTTTGTGCCTGTGTTTCTCTTTGAGTTTTGTACTTACCCCCACCCTCAGAGTTGGAACTTCAGATTGAGTCACTGGGCCAGAGGGAGTCAACTTTCGTCAGCAATGTCACCAGCTGCTCTTCTTAGCATCCTGAAGGCCACCAAGCATGCAGGCAAAAAAGAGGTGTCATTTTGTTATCGGAAGAGTTCCCTTGAGACCTATGTGTATCCCTTCTTTCCAAACCCTGCTCATTCTTCATCTCAGGTCGTGTATTATTCTTCCTGCCCTAAATTAAGTAGCCTGTGTTTCTTCTTGAGCTGAGAACACATTTTCTACTATGCTACAGAGTTTGCATGCGCTCTCTCTCTATTACAGCTTATATTTAATAAACGAGGAACAGGCACCCTGTTTATGTTTATTCATAACAAGTTTAGATGTTACTTTTGAAGATGAAGAAACAAGTTTGATGATATACAATATCAGCTACACGCTCTGCACTGATAGCAGACTTTAGCAATCAAGGAAAGATAAAAAGGTTTTGGAGAATTTAATCATGTACTTCAAAGTAGTCTTAAGAACATATATTTCAGAAATTGAGATAAAATATGAATGTTTAATTTATCTTCTTTCTTTTTCACCAAGGCTGTTTCTGATTCTGTTGCTAATAACCTCATTGCTTCTGTCAGCCAACACCTCTTGTGTGTTTTTAGTTGGAGCTTTTTTTTTTTTTTTTTTCCCCTTTCCTGGAGTAACTTTGGTTGAAGAAAGAATCTTTTGGTTAACTTTTAGTTTCCCAAAGGGTGCAACTGATGCTTAATTTTACTTGGGTAGGGGCCACACGTAGTTTGGGGTCACTCAATAAATTTTATACAGTTCCTGTAAAGCAGGAAATAGATGTAAAAATGACCAGGACATAATCATTGATGTGCTAAGGTACACCTCTAGTAGAGAACTCCATTTCTTGAGTAACCTCTGACGATATCTGTACATGATGGTGAGGACAACCATACTCTGTTGGGGTTTTTTTGGCTGGTTGTATTGTATCATAAGAAAGAAGTTTCTCTAGTGTGACCTGACGTAATTTCAGACTGTGTTTGGGCAAGGTATATAATCAAATATGAAGCACCAACTTGCCAAATATTTGCCCTTTTCTCTTCTGGATGTTGTTAATTGGATTTTGGTGTTAAGGACATGTACAAACAGAACTCAAAACATATCTCTGCCCTTTCTCATAAAATCATAGGTTAATTCTTGCCCTGAAAACCACAAGCAAAATATTTAGTTTTACAGAAGAGCAGTTTTTTCCCCCAGAATTAATATACTTCTCCAGATTATGTAGCTGGCCTCCATGTCTGATGTGATACATGCTGTGGTTGGAGAAGAGCACCTCTTTACGTCCTTCTTCAGGTCTTTCAGGAATCTTCTAACTGGCAGAGTCTGAATGAAGGACAGCTGTCACTTAAGGAAATACAATTTTTGGCAAGACTAAATTTCATATTTTTACAAGTCCTGATGAAATGCAGTTCTGGTACATGTTGGTGATAGTTATTATCATAAGCTCCTTTCTTTTTCCATACTGTAGTTATATAAGTGTCAAATTGAGGACAAGGCATGACCTGGGTTAGTGCATTTCTGAATCTCCCAACTCTTTTCTCCATTACAGGGGCTGGTAGTGGGGAAAGAATGAGATATCTTTTACTGGGATGGGGATACAAAGAATGCAAGGGCATCATTAGGACTGTTTTCAGGCATCCACTGAACCAAAACCCTCATTTGCACTTGGGGAGCTTTATAGAGAAGAAACTGAGCGATTGTGTTTAGGGTGAAATTTCACCGTCCTTGGTGTTTAACTTAACTGTACTCCTGTTACAATCAACAGTGAAATAAAGCTGACTGACTGGACAGCACTCACTATAAAGTTGAGGATTTCTGGGAATTGTTCCTAGGGCTAAAAGTTACTAAAGTTTAAAAGTCTACCTAGTCTGTGTAATTTTCTAGGGGATGAATCTTGAGGAAACGTGTTTGATTTCCTTTGTTTAGCTTTTCTTTCTGGTGGCTGCAGAAAGTGATCATGATAGAACAATGAAATCTAATCAACAGAAACAAGGGATTAGGTGTCTTGGTGGCAGATAGTGCTGTCAGCAAAGTTGCTAGTTAGTGTAGGAAGCTGTTAGCTTGAGATAAGAGGCACTAAAGGCGTAAGTGATCTTCCAAATGCTGTCAGATACCAGTTTTATGGAAATGAGGGTGCTCATCTACTATTTTAGGTTTTGAAATTTTGAGACTTGCCAGAGCAGAATCTCTCTGGTACTGATTAGCATGTTGAATCACTTGATCAGATGTGTGCATCAGCTAAAATGAGGGGAACTTAGGAATCAAAGGAGAGGAAATTACCCCTTATATCCTGTACTTTCTTTGGTGTTCAAAACTAACTGATTGGAAAATAAGAGGAAATATCCCACATTTATGCTGCATGCCTCTCTCTCACTGTTTCCACAGGACAGAGGAAGGCTTAGCACTATGTCCTACTAGCTACTGAGGAGCACGAGCTTTGTGAAGAGTTGAGGGCTGTGCCTTTCTGGGTCACCACTCTGGCTGTAGATGATTGGGATTAAAGGTTTCTATTCATGGGGAGAATATTAAGAGCCATCTGAGAATTTATTACAGTTTAACATTGCCATTTAATATCTAGCCTGTGGCCAGTGTAAAGTACTCAGAATGAGATGTTTTCTTACATGTTAGCAAGCATAGTTCAGATAAACAAACGTTAATAACTTGAGCAACTTCAGGAGTTGGGGTATGTAAGGGATATTGGTCTAAAGGTCAGCCTTATGAACTTCAAATTCAAGAACAACTTTAAAAATAGACGGCTCAGTAATTTTAACAGCGTGCCCATATATTCCGTCTGAACAGCAGGACTGCGATTTTGGCATATTAGTGCTGCTGAGTGACTGACCTCCTGCTGCGTTTTGGGTCTGTGCAACGCCAGCTTTTCAATGTATCTGGCTTCTTTCCCAGCACTGCCTCAGTATACTCTCCAAAGGAGAAAGCACACTTCCTAACAGCTACAAGCTACCTCTATGTCTTAGCTTTTCTTTTTTTCCTTTTTTTCCCCCCATTTTTCTTCTTCTCTTGTTCTTCTCCCGGCAGTAGAATGCACAGGCTCCTGAGAGAATTCACCCCAGCTACAGTTCATTTACAGCTGATTTTAGAAACAGCGAGAGCAGAACACTTGGAATCAGAGTATGTCTGTTACCTACCTGGCTGAAGGGAGAAAGTGCATAAATCCAGATATTAAAATAAATAAAGAACCAGATGTTTTATGGAAGCTCTAGAACCTTAAAACCTTTGTTTGTTCTATATTTTACCTGATTATCTGAACCTGTTCTCGCTTTCCTAGCAAACAGCTGCAAAGAGAAATTCAAACAGACAAAAGGGAAAAGCAAAGAGGATTTTTTTTTAAATCCTCTAGTTAGACCGTGAAGAGTTTAGAGAAAATCATTCCCTTTGCCTTCTCTGTTTAAAATGAATTGCTGCAGATACTGTTCTACGTAACTAGTGGCTTACCTACTGCTAGCTGCAGGGTATTTTGTGAGAAGAGTGAAACTAGTAGGTTAGGTTACGTATTTTGTTCTGTTGCAGTAATGCATGGGGCATCCCTGTCTTGTGTTGTATTTGATTTCCATGAGACCAATGGCAGGGGAAGAACAGAAAAGTGCAACTTGTTAAATCTGGAAAGAGCTGTTTTCTCTAGTCCCCTTCAGAGAACGTGTGGTCTCTGTAGCCCTTGGAGTTCTGCCTGATTAGAAGAAAAAGCCAAATAATTTGACACAACAGAGCAGTGCACAACTTCAGCTTGCTAGCAGTGCCTTAGTAGCTTTCCTGTCTTTCCAGAATGTGACAAGTGCCTGAGGAAAGGCAAACAACTCGTATTGTGAGAGAGAAGAAGGGAGTATTAAGTGCTGTTGATTTCAGAGGGGGGAAAAAAAGCCTTTGCATGACAAATGAAAATAGAAATGCAAATTAGCTCCAAATACTTAACATATCTGATAAACAATTGTATAAAAATAGAAAGTAGAGGCAATAAAGACCTTCAGACATTGTGTATTCATGCTCGCTATCAATGTAACCTCACTTAGCTGAGGAGTGTGCCTGTGTATGCTGCCAGGCATGAGTGTGTGTGTATTCTCACCGGTCAGTTAGACCTTTCTGTGGCACCTACAAACATCAGTTCCCAAACATCCATATTTATAGTCACACCAATGATTAAAATTATATTATGGCAACTGAAACTACATGCACAGGATAAAATGCTGCTCAGCATTGCCTGAAGCACCAGAAAAAAAAGTATAATGCAGAATTAAGGAGCTAGAGGAAAAAGGGAAGAAGAAGAACATAGTCAAAGCACATTGTGTTGTTCAAGGGTGTCAATGTGTGCAGATTGTGTCTAAGCTGATTGTGCCTGATCTACTTAATGGTTGTTTTCTCAAAGCTGTATTTCAGCTATTCCACAGTTTAGAAAAACATCTTACTCTGTCACCTCCAGATACCTACTGCAGAGAACTATATATAATAATGTAACTTATAAAGAAATGCTTTTTTGCATGGCAAAAGCAAACAATACTGACTCCCCTGGGCCCAAGGTGGATCACAGTCCTTTAAGAAGTTTTTAAAAGACTTTTTGAGAAGGGGTGCACTGCTCCGGTGTGAAAGATCCATACTCCAGTGTCTGTCACCCTGTAGGCCAGTCACTTGAATTTTGATAGTATTTGTTTTCTGTTGTGGTGTTTTTCTGTAACAAATGCAAATTTTTCAAAATACAGGCACCTGCTTTTCTGCAGCATCTAGTTTCCCTAACGCCTCCCATAGCGCGCTGGTTTTCTTCTTGCTGGAAGGTACTACATGATGGGATATCCTGATACCTTAATATCCTCATTTTTTATTGAGTAGAACAATTGCTTCATGAAAATCCTCATTTTCAAGGGATGTGACATGGTTTGAGAAGTTTTTTCCTCTGAGAAACCTCATCTTTCCCCCCTTTTTTCTGACAGCCTACTTATCTCACCTTAGCTAAATCATCTATATAGATAATAATTCATATTCTAGTTGCCAGTAGGGTGGTTTTTTGTATTTCACGTGTGTAGCTGAGAAGTAAGTAAATCCATATTCTTTCCAGCTGAAATTATGATTTGTTGCAGTCTGTTATGTTGTATTTCATTCTCTATATAGTTAGGAATATAAAAGGAATACTTTTTCTCCAAAACTTTCGTGTTATTTTTACGGTTTTCCTTCTCACATTTTATCCCCCGCCCCCGTCTAATTCCAGCATGCCTTGCATATGAACTGCACTCATTATAAAAATATCCAGCAAATAGCCAGCTGATGAACTCGATGCTTTTAAATAAGGAGGACGAGTCACCTCCAGGATGTCTTTTGTCAGTCCATGGCAACAGCGCTATAGATTTCTTTGGGAAAACTTCATAACAAAGTGGAGAAGATGCATGACAGATAACCGCTCGTTTTGTATGTCTGCAGAGAAAATATGCTTCAGATAGCTACAGTGCATTTGCATACAAATTCTTAAGTTGAAAGGGCAAGAGTCACGATAAATATTTCATTGCAGAATGGAAATAGTAGATTTTCCCAACAGTCTGTTTTTATTAATTTATGAAAGTTATTGAACTTTAAAACACAACTTGCAGATGAAATCTGTGTGCTTTTTTGTATACCTAAACCTCCTAAAAAGCAGATCTGGTATTACTTTCTGATGGTAGGCGGTACCTGCTAGGAAGCAAGCTACAGATGAGTATCTCAGTATTCGTAGGAACAGCTCTTGGAATCTAGTGAAGGATGTCTGGTTTGAATAAAGAAGCCCGTAAGTTATCGGTAAGTTACTGCTATCAGAAGTGTTTTTCTTATACTAATTTGGAGCTTACCAAGAATTTGCCATTTTATATGATAGTCAAGGTTGGTCTTCAGCATGCCAACCTGTGCTCGCTATCTGCAAAGTGGATGGTTGTTTTTCTTTAATCCAGCAACTCATAAACTCCCTCTCATGGAATATTCTTCATTAATTTGTATTGCTTTCATGAGAGGTATCAGAGACAGGTAGAAATCCTAAGGCATCATTTACTAATGGCTTGCATTAGTGAAATTAGTAAAAAATGTGGTGCTTGGTGTTGTTTTGCAAATTGTTCCATCTTAGCAGCAGTAATTCAAACAGTTACTAAAAACTGCACTTCCCATTTTGCAAGCTGGAAGCTAGGGAACAGCGAGGCTTTCCGGGCAAACGTACAGCTTGTGCATATTCTATATAAGAAAATGAGCCTCATTTTTAATAGCACAGTCTGTCACGCCTTGGTAATGAATCCAAGTAAAAGCCATTCACCAGGAATATACCAAGAATGAAACAAAATTTTAGACTAGTTTTTTGGGTTTTGGTTTTTTTCCCTCTTCTTTTTCTCTCACATCTAGCTAGCTAAGGGATTACAAAGGCTTCTGTAAATGTCAGAAATTTATGTCATAGTCTTTGGCACCCTGTGAAGCCCTGCACAGCTTCTATGCTCACACTGTACTTATTTGTTATGCAAAATCAGTTAGAAATTTCCTACATGAAACAGCAGCAGTTCTCCCAGGTAAAAATAAATACATTTATGCCACTTTAGATGTTCATTAAGGCTGTGTTTGTTGTTTTGTTTGTTTGTTTATTATTCTTCTTATTATTTAGACATTATTTTTCTCCTGTTAGGTCTGATAGCAGCTTTTCCAGCTGAAGAAATATGGCTTGTAAAATTAAAATAAATTACAGTAGAGTATCCCATATGGATATCCTGGAGGAGATAGCCTGTACATGCACTGCAGGTCTCATTTCGAACTTTGAAGGCTGTTACCTCAATTCAATACTTGTAGCCATTAAGAATTAACACAAGATACAAAATCTCACTGACTGTGTTTATAAAATGCCAGTCAAATAGCAGCTAATGCCTAGCGCTATAAACATGACATACATTTCGAGGATGATTATTTTGGAAACCTGGGGAGAAGTGGAGGAGCCATAAGACCTTGGAGACACCAGTTTCTTGATGAATGCTAAGAGTGTCAGACGTATATGTCCTATATATATCACAGAATCACAGACTGGTTTAGGTTGGAAGGGACCTTAAAGCTCATCCAATTTCAACCCCCTGCCGTGGTCAGGGACACCTTCCACTTCACCAGGTTGTTCCAAGCCCTGTCCAACCTGGCCTCGAATACTGCCAGGGATGGGGCAGCCACGGCTTCTCTGGGCAACCTGTGCCAGTGCCTCACCACCCTCACACTAAATAACTTCTTCCCGAGGTCATACCTAAATCTTCCTTCTGTCAGTTTAAAGCCATTCATAGATATATGTATATATACACATACACACACACATCTGTGTACTTTTCAAAGGCTCTGCTTTGTAAAAGCTACCTGTACAATTTGTACTGAAAGAAAAAATGATTCTGAGTTATTACATGTCTTTTCTCTAATTGTAGTAGCCCAAATCAGTTAAAGCCTTCAAGTACTAGGATCAGCATGGAACCTGTGCCCATGGTGGTCTTCTGCATGAAGGAAAAGACTTTGGCCTTGCTTTTGGAGTAAATGTGAGATTCTTCAAAACTTGGAGGATGTATGCTCACTCTCTTCCCCCACCTCCAAATAGTTTTCACGCTTTAGTTTATTAAAATAACAGTTTAATATGGTGTAACTATATTTGCTTTAAAATTAACCTTAATGTGACTCATGTCTTGTGTGGGCATAATGTATATTACACAGCGTGTTGAAAAGAATTGTCTTCTGATGTTGATCAGCTTTTTAAGGGAAATGGAGAATTGGTGAATGCACAGCTCCAGCAGTTCCCCAGCTTTCAGCCTGGAAGTCAGCGCTAACTCTTCTCTTGATACGTTCCTTTTAGTAAAGCAAAACATTGTTAGCAGCATATAATATCCACAAGTGCAAAGAAAAGTCAAAATAAAATTTTTACCCTCCACTAATATCCTGCTATCTTCACTGATAACACTACATTACTGAAGCACAGCATGATGTTTTTTAAAATGTAAGTAAAGACCAGAGCATCAAAATGTACCAGTTTAATGATATACTAAAGGTAGAGAAATAAAGGGAAGGTATTTTTCTTATTACTGCTACTTTTTAAAGAAAGGTGGTTGTTTTTTTGGTGTGGAAGAATATCAGTTTTATCCAGTATTCCCAGAAGCATTGGTCCAGTGTATTGCATATTTGGAGAGTCAGTGCAGTTCAGGCACAGCAAATTATAAAGGTTCCTCTAAAGCTATGCAGTCCCAAAAGATCGTTGTTTGGCACTTTTGCCTTGAGAAATCCGTGGAGGCAATAGACTCATAGAAGTTTAAGGTGTTTACAAACTGCATGCCAGCTACTACAGCACTTTCTAGAACACTGCTTATTCCATTTGGGTAACTTTTCCATGCTGAACTGTGACAGGAGAGTCTGCCACCGCTTTGCATGAGGTTAACAAACAAGGGGGGAAAAAGTGTCTTCCTCGGCCTTTCTTCTGTGCTTTATGCAACATTTTTGCCAAAAACCCCTGTTTGCTTTCCTCAGATGAAAAATAACCCCACACTGGAACCCAGGTTGCCTTAGTGGTTAAGTAGACAAGACTACTTGCCTTCATTTATTCTAAATAGGCTAGGTGGCTCTTGGGATAGATACACACACACATATATAAACATGTATACAGATATATATATCTCTGAGAAATTTCAGAAAGAAATTTGTTTTCACTGTTTTAGTGCTCAGGATATGATCACTTAAGCTTCCTTTCATCTTCAGATGAAATATTATGCGTGTTTCTTTTGTGCAAGCTGGACTCATTGCCCACCTAACTCTGTAACATCCTGCCTTTTGTTTCCAAAAAATAGTACGCTATTTCCTAGCAATTTTTACATCACTTGTGAAGAAGTATTAGTGAGCTGACTAACATCCAGGTATTCCACTTCTTAGAAAAAAGTTTCCTTTTTTGCATATCTGCAACAAGCTTACATATGATAGACATATACCTCTAGCTAACATCCTGAATAAAGTTAGTGAGGATGTGGCATATGTGTTCATATGTGCATCAGAGTACCTATTTTGTGTCTTTGAAAGTGCATACGAAAGCTGATGCTGCTGTTGTCTTGTCGTCTTCATTGCCAGTCTTACTTATGTTAACAAGATTATGCTAAATGAAAATTGGGAGACATGTTCTCATTTCTTCATCATTCCGCCATGCAGACAAACTTTTTCTCTGTGAATATGATGGAGCAGGGTTTATTTTTTTAGGTTTTATTTTCTTCTTTTTTAATTAAAAAGGAATAAATAAATAAATAAAAGGCTGGAAGAAAGTCATAGAATCAGACAAAAGCCTTCCAGCCTGATGTTTAGGTTATAATTCTCTAATGAATGTGTAATTATTTATAACGTGGAACAGTTTCAAGAGCTGAGAGTGGGAGCTTTAAAAAAAATAATCAAACGGGCTTACTCCAAAATGCCTCTTCTGGTAGGTTTTATGGGAATTACCAAAAGAAATATGACCTGTAGGTCTGAATTCTCTCAGATGGCAGATAGAGGAGGGAATGAAACCGGCATTTCACAAATACAAAGTAACTGCACGTTTGTTAAATAGTGGTGGTATCACTTTATTCTTGGTAAATCTGTCCTTCATGATCACCTAGGTAAAAAGATTTCTGTTAAAATTTGTAAATACCTTCTGGATAGCCAACGTAGTGTTTTTCCTGCGAATGCTGGATTTACTAGGGTACGTGCAGCTTGAGTTTCAGTATCATATGAGATTGATTTCCTAGCGACCAGCAGTTGTTTGAAGTACTTGGTGGGTACTGATCGCTTTGTGTATACATGCTTGGCTATGTAAATAAATCTTTTTTTTACAGGAAACACACCACTGTCAAATATTTATCTGTTGATTACATCAATCACTTTATATGTAATTAAAATGCTTTCCATTTGATGGAGGCTCACAGAAATGTAAAATCATCTTAATTAATTGCCTCTGGGGCTTTGACACTGACTTAAAAACAAAGTTTCTTGTTTGTATGAAAGTAATTTCTTTCGATGATACCATAAACTGTGGTATAAATTTGCTTTCTGCAATGACTTTACTAGTTATAGCAGGAAATCTAATAGAATTAAAAATCTGATTTTACGTAAGCTCTGGTCATACAAAGTCACAGAAAATTTGCATAACAAAAACCTACTGCATTACATGAGGAAGATGATCATGGTGGTGATTTATCTGTGTTGCATCCATTAATGCCCCGTTTTATTTTCCTCAAGCTGTAGTCAGCCTCTTCCCTTTTTGGCAAATTTTATATGTACTTCTACTTTCCTTTTGTGTACGTGCTAAGAATGGATGAATAAAGGCAAGTTGGCTTTCATCTCCATAATTAACACTTGCATGAAGCATAAAATGTGAAAATTGGAAACGAGGATGCAACTGAGGAGGAAAGCTGAACCTGCCTGATCTTTTCTGGTTTGAATCCGCTTGACAGATCAACCCTTTGAGATTCAAGTTCTATTTAGTGAAATGTCAGTCGGAAACTGCTGAGTGGGAGGGACGTCGTCACTCACTCCTCAGAGACAGCTAATCATATCGTGGCAAGGAGGAAGAACTGTTTAATTCCTTCAGACTTCAGTTTTCAGAGAGTCTTGTGAAATTGCTCTTTGTAAGTTTGCTCTGCTGGGGCTAGAGGTAAGCAGCGCGTAGCTGCATGAGCAAAAACAAAAGCTTTCAAACCGAGCTCTCTAGCAGCTGTTCTCAGGCATAAGGGCCCCAGTATTTACTCCACTTTTCTACCCCCCAGCCTCTTTTTTACACCAAGGAAAAGAAGCAAATAGCTGGAGTAAAGCTATGTAGGGGAAAAAAAACCAAACATTTTTTGATATCCTGAGTGTGTTCCAATGTTTGTCTGCATTCACTGCCTGGAGCATAGATCTGCTTTTGAATAGGGAACACAGTACCAGTTTAATAGCACTCAGGTTATAAATAAGACTGGATAGCAAGGTGAACAATCCAGCGCTGAGTTGTCTGAGGTAGTGATGTTAAAGGGTTCTTAAATATGTATGGACTGACTTGGTGCAACGAAAGCTTGGTGCTGCCAAAAAAGGGTAATTCTCCATCTTAGGTTCAAGGTGTCCCAGTGCAAACTTAGGAAAGTAAGAAGCATCTGAAAACAGCATTTTCAGTCTCCTAGGGTGAGTAAACTCTTGCTGTGTTTCAGCATGAGACCTAGATGTTGGGCTACTATTTCTTGCTCCTGTTGGAGACAGCTGTGGTGATGCTGGCAGGTTCTTGGGCAGCCTTTAGCAGATGCTTGCTGCAGAGACCGGGTGCTGCTTTCCTAGTGCGGAGTCTGGGGCAGGAGCTAATAAGCTCTGAATGAAATACTGCTGCTGGAGGTCTGTCATTAGTGCCACCACTTTCCAAGACCGTAAAGTCCAATGCAAGGCTTTAAGTCATCCCTTTCCATTTAGCATTCATATCTTATACCATGGAGGTATGGAAAGCTGAGTGGTGAGTGGTATCCATGCAAAACAACAGAATTTAACTGGCAAACCTGTAGGCATGGTTTGCCAGTTTTAGGACTAAACGGACTTTTCTGGGAGTCACACTCTTGTCCTCAGGCTTTTCTTCTCTGGCTATGCCCCCTTTCAAGGTTTCCAGTCCTGGCATGGATTTTGACTGAGTCCCTATGTTAAGAACTGGAATATGATGTGAGAAGCTAAGTCCAGACCTGTAGTGGAGAAAGATGAAAACTATTAGGAAAAAAACCCAAAAACAACAAAAAACCCCAACACCAACCAAACAAAAAAAAAACCCCAACAAACAATCTCCCTCCTCAAAAAAAAAAAAAAAAATTATTTTCTTTAAGAAAATGTGAAAGCTATGGAATTGACCCTAAATAGAGACTGAGACTCTCAAGGCAGATAAGTAATTCTGGCTGTATCTAAAGCTGCACAAGAAAAACAGTGTAAACACACCTGTAGAGTCTGTTCACTAAGCCAAATATCACACTGTATTGTATCTGGTCCTATGGTATCTCTGCTCTGGTATGCCTGCAAGGCTTTGCTCTTGGAAGCTTAAACCTACTTTTAGTTAAGTTCCTCTGTTTCCAGCCCTGCCATCTTTGCTTTACAGTGCGGGGCTGGCCAGAGGGGACTGTAGTTTTGCTTGTGGTGTCTTGATTATGGTACATCTGAAGAGTAGTAAAAAGAAAATATTTAATTGGCATGCTGTATATTGGCTAGAGATTACCAAAACTAAGCACGTTTGTCTTTGCAATGACAATGTATTTACGAAAATGGTGGGTAGCCTTGATCAGTGTAGACTAAAGCATTTTTTTTTCTATTATCTCTCAGTGCATTACTTCCATTGTCCGCTGTACACATGTAAACGATGGTCACGGTTAAAATACAGTTGCTTAGAATAACTTGTTAGATTATAAATCCAACAATGGTGATAAAATTAATTTTGTTGTTTTCTTTAGAATTTTTTTTAATACTCTTGATAACGATGTATGCCATAATTTCTAATAGAAGTAAAATAGATTTGTGGGGGCTAAGATAAGTCCCTTGATGAGAAGTACAGGGAACAGATGATAGAAATGCTGTATGTGGGTAATAGGTGAATATGAATCTCCCACACATCCATGAGAACAAAGAAACAAACAAATAATATCATAAACAAAAGAGTACACTTTCAAGTGCAGAATTTTAAACTACTTTTACTGCCATTTAAATTTACTTCTAATGTAATTAGTATTAGTCAGAATTTAATATAAAAGTGTGAGCATGTATGAATTCATCCACATACATAGGAATGCGTAGATAAGATATTTAGGACTTGAGCACAGTTAGCAGAACGATGTCATCACGCAAATAGATGTTCGCACTGTATAATTACTGTATGACAAACACATACATTGGGATTATAAAGAATGTTCAATCAAAGAACTGTGCCATTCTGCACAGTATATAATTTTAAACAGAAGTGTTCCAGCTGTTGCCAGTACTGCTGTCAAGTTTGTGTCTAATCACACTCCCAGCAGTAGATAGCCTGACTTAATGCTGCTTCTCTGGTCTGAAGTTTTAAGGATCCAGGTTCTAGTCCCCAGTGGTTTTGTTGGGCTGTTCAACACCAGCTCTTTGCAAGTGTTATAGCACCTGAAAATTTGAGGTTCGCTCACCATGACATTTCCAAAACCACTTTTCCGTTATCTGCCCT
This sequence comes from Nestor notabilis, assembly GCF_000696875.1. Taxonomy (NCBI): domain Eukaryota; kingdom Metazoa; phylum Chordata; class Aves; order Psittaciformes; family Psittacidae; genus Nestor; species Nestor notabilis. Next base: position 78,397 of record NW_009925070.1, read on the forward strand.
TTGCAGTATCCAAGTAACTTTAAAACAAGTGTCTAGTCTTGATCATATCCCAGGACTAAAACAAAAAAGCCTGGGGAGGGGGGGGAAGGAAGGGAAGGGGGATGAAAAATAATTCTGAGGAATTATTTTCCCTTTTATTATCCTTCTAAAAATTGAGTTGTTAGAACTCTGGGTTGAGAGACTGAGACTGACCCAGTGGTGAGAGCATTCATGAGGAGCATGAAAGGCCAAGGTTGATCTTCAGCATTACACGTGCTTATGTGAAACGAATGATTGTCAAGGCTAAGACTCTCCAAGAACTTCATAGCTGACACCAAGAGAGTCTGAGATCCAGGAGTCTTATCTGCTTTGTTCATAAATCTTGTTCTCTGTCACCTAAATCCTTGAATGATGGGCTAGTATGAGTTATATTAGAAGAAATATTAGAGAGCTACCCACCTGTGTCAAAACTGGTATAAATCAGCCTGTATATTTATGGGAGAGAGTATGTGTGTGCACATAGAAAGTTATGTAAATACTCAATTTGATACTGATATTGTTGCTAAAAACGTCAGTAATTTCCAGCAGTTCTTACCGACTTTCTGACAAGCACCAGACTAATGCAAAAAGAATGACTTGTACCAATGGGAGTTCTGATTTTTAGTTTGCCTTTGCCTTTAAGCTAATGCCAATTAGTGTTCCATATTTAATATAAAAGAATCTGTGTTTAGAGAATGTCAATCTTTCTTTCTCAGCTTATTAAAAATAACATACTAAATATGACCTAATACTTTTCAAGATGTCCTCCAGCAGAATTAGGAGTATAAGAAGTACTGTTACAGGTTGGTTTTTTTTTTTTTTCAAAGACTAAAACTGAAATACATGTAAAACCAATTGAGAACAAAGAAAACAAAGACAAGGCCCTGTGAGTTCATATATTTATATCCCACTAAGAGGAAAATGTCCAAACATTTACAAATGTTGCTGATTCTTGACAGCTCACTCTTTTAACCCTTATTTATAATCGAAAATTACTTTTGCGTGTTCCATCCTAGTACAAAATGTTTTGATGGGTGGATTTGAAAAAAGCAGAAAGGTTGTCCTTCAGTTCTCAGCCATCCTCCTCTAAGATGACAAAAGACATTTTGTATAGAGAACCAAAAGATTTAAAGAATTGGTGGCTCATCAGTATTGTTTGGAAAAAAGCTGCAAGTAAGCCTCTTTCTGAAAAGCAGATGGGCTGTTAAACAGGCTTATAATTCTGTACCACCAGATTCATATGACTGAGTTCTGAAGACAAATCCCCTGGGTTTAGATGAAACCCCTACAGAAATGCCATGAGGAGACCTTTCCTAACTTGCTGCCTTGCCTTCACATTATTTTGTGATGACCAGAACATGAAAACTACTGAACTGGGAACTAACAGTTTAAAACAGGCTTTGCATACTGAAATTGACTGTTATCTGATGGGTTCTGCTGTCAGGAATTCAGGTCAGGTTCCAGGACTTCGAGGACAGACAGCAAGTAGCCTCTCTGGAAGTACTGCTGCTTTAATTTTGATAAGTTTGTACTGAAAAGAAGCAAGAAATATGGGTAAACTGTGCAGCCTGAAATTTCTTACCAAACAAGAAATGCCTCCAGAAGAATGCAAGGAGAGAAGTAGTGCAGGTCATCTCAAGAGAGTTTTTGAGTTGAAATCGAGGCTAAGCCTCTTAGAGCCAACTCTGAGCACCTACATCTTGGCTCCATTGTCAGTGAAGAGATGGAGAAACATCTCTGAAAAACAGTTCTTTTAAGAGAAGGAGGGTAATCAATACCCACCCTGAGCAACATTATACATTCCTTAAAAGTAAGGACAAATTCAGGATGGCTCAGTCAAGTCAAGACTATTCTAAGTTCTTTCTGGAGTTTGAAGTCCTTAGTTCTGTCATGCATTGCGCTCCTCTGGGAATACTCCGTGCGACAAAGGCTGTCTATTTAAGTTCATTTCAAGTGAAAGTTTAAATTTTTATAGAATAAAATGAAAATTGAGTTACTGTAATTGGCTTTGCTTCAGCTTCATTACTAAATTTACTACCCTAAATTTCTACTTATTCTTTTAGAATAAGTAGAATTGGAAAATCTGCCTTTTTTTTTTTTTTCTATGGAAAATTCTATAAGTATATTTATGAAACTTTTATGGAGTGTTGAGATTCACCTTAGTTGATCAAAAAAATTGTACTCTATTCTGAAGTGTTATTAATTCACAAGTTAAAAATTACCTGTGTCATGTTTTGTGTGCACACACAGAGCCAATATTCTGCATTGCCAACACATTGAAACATTAACTGTGATTTGTATTATGTGCTGTCCCGATTAATGCTGTGCTGAACTTCTTTTCCACAGAACTTTTACTCACTGATGATGGTAACAAGAAAACAAACTATTAAAAAGAAGTAGCAAATTAGGTGGTGCTCAGATTTCAGGTTGCTTATCAGAATTTTCAGAATAGGACCATTTTTTAAATGCTTCTGTTAGTTCCCAGTTGCTGTGTACCTTTTGGTCACCCAAGTGAAAAACAGCTATTTTCAGAATGCATTTAAATACTGTAAACCAGAGGTTTCAAAATGCATTTAATGATTTTAAAGCAATTTCACCTGAGTTACCACTACACTGCTAGATTGTTTTCTCTTTATGACCAAGGACGTATATTTATTTCAGATTATTTAGTTATGATTTCTTCCTGTCACCTGGAAGTGTGTGTGTGGAAGACAATGGAGGATATTTTTGACTGGCTTGGTTTTTCCTTCCACCTACAATCATTGCCGAGAGCAGTCCCTGCTGCCTGCAGTAGCTGATACTTCACATGTCAAAAATCTACTGAGTCCCCAGCCGTCAGCCAAGTGCCCATTCCAATGCTCACTCGAGCCTGCTGCAGGTGTTTGTGCTGCACAAATCTATTTATACAACAGGGGAAATTGTTTCTGAACCTTGGTGTATAAGCAGTACTGGTCCAGAAGCATAGTGATTCTTTATAGTTGCTGTGTTTTGTTATATACTGTAACTACAAAATGTTTACATGACTATGTTAGCACTTAAAATAGATAATTGTGCTGCTGTGAAACTGCGTTGTGTAGATGCAAACTTATGCTTCTGCTTCCTCTTATGTGAGTGCTAGTTATTCCATGTAGGGGTATGTGTGTGAATGCATGAATGTGCTATGTATATTTTTAATACACATACATGTGCATACATAATAGCTGTGCTTCTCTAATTTTACTCTAACAGCCTTTGCCTCTCTTTTTGCTGTTTGTCTTCCAAGTACGTATTCTTGGTTTGGTGATCTGGCACTGGATATTGTTTCTGTTAATAATTTAGTGAAGCCAAGAAAGGAAGGAGATGAGGGACTTAGAGCAGTGCTGAGCAACTTCTTTGTAAATTCATTTCCTAATTCCTTTTCTCAGTAGAAGCTCTGTTGTACTTCAGCAGCTTAGTAACCTTCTTTAATACCCTCTTTTGCCTCATGGTTTGTGTGAGAAAGATGTAAAGTAATGTTTATTTGCAAGCTCAAATTACTTCTATTGATGAGAGTGGATTTCTAGGGAACTCTTCACTACACCTAAATGTGTATCCTTTCAAATGGAAGTTCTTTTCTGAGAGTTTTAAGCTCTCTTTCTGAAATGTTTAGGTACAGTACAAGATGGAGTGGTTTAACTAAGCTGACTATAATGGGGCTCCTGCAAGGATAAAAGTGGTGTGCTTGTTGCTTCTCTTCTGTATCTTTAAATATCGTTATCTTTTACTGATTTGATTGATATTGAATGATTATTGGGTTTGAACTTCTTATTTTCTTGATCAAACAAATATTGAAAGCTCATGGTTATTTTTTAGTCTTAATTTTAGAAACGTTAATATGACAGTAGTCCAGAAAGCCAGCTGGCCTGATAGCTGGAAGATGTAAAAAAAAACCACAACAGTTGCCAGACCAAAGAATGTGATATGATACACTGTCTCATACAGCCTGCAAACTCTATGTTTTGCAGTATAGAATCATATATTTTGTGGAAAGCAGAGGTACCGCATACAAATTTTAGCTGAGGAATCTCTTCCAGTTGCTCGTTCAGTTTGAACCTGCAACCTCTAAAGCCTTATGCTAACATGCAGCCCACATGTTTTCAGTATTCTTGTAGCACAAATACCGGTCTACCCATTCTCCCTTGTTAAATAATGAAACCATCCTCAACTTCATCACATGTGGTCATTTTTTCTTTCTTTCTTTTAGGAGAACATTCTTCCTTACTCATTTCCAGTTGTACATGTATCCTCCAGCACTCTCGTCTGGAGTTATTGGTTTATAAGGAAGCCAGTATGTGTCCATGGTGTTGGACATAAAGTATGTTAGGAAAATGAAAATCAGCCACATCTTTCCTTCCTTAAAAGGATGTGCAATACCTCTATGTTCGCCAGTAGAAGATTGGAGCATGCTGTAATGACTTGGGCAGACAAAATGAGTGAACAGATTTATGAGCCTTTTGTCACAGGAACCCCTGAATATGTTGGCATAGGAAGTGACCATGTTCTAAATTAACCAAGCCAGTCAGTGATGACAGGGGAAAACGGAACACTTTGTCTAGAAGAAAGGGAGAGGTATTTGGGGAAGGGAGGGCTAAAAGGGGAAAGGAATGGGAGTAAAGGTGTATTGTTCAGGCTTCCTTTCTAGAACTTTACAGCACTTATTTTTAGCTTTATTTTGCCAGCACCTCATGAGGCTGTAAATGTGATATATTGGAGCTGACCTAGAATATAATCTGCTATTGAGCCGTGTGTTTATCCAGTCCAGGTAATTATTTTCTTAAACATTTCTGACATAATATTTCTGAATTGCAAATAAAAGCAAATGACAAACAGATATGTAGAAATTGCTTATCATAGAAATCCAATCTGTATTCCTAAATCTTCAGGGTTTCAGCTGTTCACCCTAATGCAAGAACACTAAAGTCTATTAGACATGAGTAGTGGGTAATAGGAAATAGGAAATGAGAAAAAGATGTAGGAATGATTTGCATTGTTCTGGATCAGAATGCAATTCTCATTGCTTGATCACATCTAACTTATGCATCTGTCTACATGACATAAGTTGCCAAGCAGAGGCAATAATTTGCCAGTGGGTTTTGTTGATAATATAAGGAAGTTATTCCATGTTGAATATTTGACAATATCTTTTCCTTAAGGTTTATGTGTGCACACATTTTTGGGCAAATACCTTGCAGAGGTGCTTTCACACCATAATTCTTCAGAAATTTGGCAGTTTATAGTTAAGAAAATTACTGGTTGTGATCCCTGCTGTATTGTTAAAGCTGATGGCTAAAATTTCTATCACAGGATCAAATGTTCTGGAGCTTGTATCGGCAGATAAGTGTGGCTGAAATACGGAACTTACAGAGAAAGTCTTAAACTTTTTGAAAGTTTAAAGGAATAAAATGTTTGAAAAGTAAGCGCAAAACAGTTCAAGAAAATTACAGTTAACTTGCTAAGAGGGTTCAGCAAATTAATTATGGGAAAGAATTCAAAACAGGTAGTGAAACATCTTGACCTCTGTCATGCTCTATTAATTTTTTTCCTGAGTTTATTCCAGATACCATATTGGAAAGTTGTTGTGCATTCAAAACATCCATAATACCCATATGCATATAGAGTATCTTAATTTTGGGTTGTGCTTGCGAGAGACTGAAGTAATCTGTTGTCTGAAGACATTCATTAAAATGACTGCATTCCCTAGTTTTACGCATGTATGGACAGACATAAAATACAAGGAAAGTATGTACTCTCAAATCTGTTTTGAATAAAGTCAACTTTAAGAATTTTCTTTGTTAAAAAAACAGATACTGTCACTTAATTTGAAAAAATACAGAAATTTTCTTTTCTACTTATGCCCAGCAACCACTAATTCATCTGGTAGTATGTTAGTTATATGGACTAGCAACAAGTGTCTCCTTTGTCAGCTGTTCAAACAGTAGGTGTTAAGTATTAGTAAAAGTATTAGAAATTTGGAATTTTAGAAAATGTATGATGAAATATAGTTTGGATTTTTTTATTCTTTTCAAAAGTGATCATAACAGAACAGAGGATATCCATTCCTTGGTGCCTGCAATTTGACTGCGTGTACAGAAACAGGCAAAAGTAACTAACCACTTGTTTTAACAACAAAGAGAAGAAAGTTTAACAGAGTCCCGGAGCCCCAGAGCTGGCTGTACATGGATTGTCTATGACCATTTAACTCTCAGCAATGCCTGAGAATGAAATGGCAGCTGTGTGACTGTGAATTTAGTATTGCCATTTAAGTACAAAGTGTTCCAAACACCGAAGGCAGAAAGTGTTTATATTTCTTTAGTATGTAGAAGGATGGACTAGAACGGATGTAGCTAACATGCAGCACTGCATTTAAGGACGTAGTAATTCCAAACATGCTGTGAATGGTGTTTATGGAAATGCGCAAATAAAATATTTCAGAAATAAAAACATTGGAAGTCCACATCCATTAATACATATAAAAATTAGTTTTAATGTTGTGAAATCTATTTGCTTTCAAGCCATTTTAGTAATAATTACTAGTTTTCTACAGTTTCTAAAGAAAACCAGTATTTTCTAAGATGTTTTAAATGCTTATTGAGGGCACAATTTAAATAATGAGTAAATAAAAAAGAAATGATTACTTTGTTAACTGCCTCCTGCTGTATTAAAAATATGAAAAGTTGTCCAACAGCATGTAAGGCAAGGGCATGGAAATGTATTGGAGTGTATGCTGTGATATTTTGTGGGGGGTATTCTCTATTATGTAGAGAATTCAGTGTTTTACTTAAATGTTTTACTTGGTAATTCCAGGTCCTTTTTTCTTCTCTCATGCTTTAAAGAGTTATAAAGCAATATTAATTTACTGTGAAATATTACCACAGTTTGGTTTTAAGTGTCACCCCCTGTATTTGCCTCTATTGTTGCTAACAAGGCCTTACCTAGTACATCTTTTATCTCATCATCTGCAGCTGCCTCCTACACAGGTTCCCCAGTTGTTGCTAATAATTAAAACAACTAATAAATATTAAAGAAGCAAAACAAAAGCAGCACTGGGTGGGATTTTACTGCAGTGAAGGGAATTGGTTGTTCAGACCTGCAGGCAGCCGAAATCCTTCAGATCTCTTGGTGAAGGAGTGAATACTTTGTTGCTTCCCAGTCTCTAAAATGCTGGCTGTATAACAGTGTCTCCAATTTACCAAGGACCTGAACATGTATGTTTTCTTTTATCAGCAAGGGTAGAGTAAGTGTCTATGTTAACTTTTTCTTAAGATTATAGTAAAATCTTATTAGCCTTTGTTAACCTACTAAAGTAGAAGTCTGTCATGTTTATATGCTAAGTGTAGAGGAAGAAATGTGTCCTTAAATGCTGTTGAAATCTCAGTGTTTATATTGTTCAACTTTGACTTGCAAAAGGAGCTCTGTCTCACCCACACATGCAGTCCTTGATGTTGCTGTGTGCAAGTGGGATCCTTGGACTGCAGCACCTGTTGGGCAAATAACCTTCCTTCTTCCCTCCCTCCCTCCCTCCCTCCTTCCTTATCCACCCATGGAAGCTGTGGGCTGCCATTCAAAGCCAGACTGCCCTGCTTTCTTTGCTATTTATTTTGTCTTTTAGTCTTCCTCTGTTTCATTCATGAAGATCAGTGATGAGTGCTTCAGGGGTCCTTACTGGGCCAGTAATGTTTAACATCTTCATGAACAACATAGACAGTGGGATTGAGTGCTCCCCCAGCAAGTTGCAGATGATGTACCTGAGGGCAGAGATGTCATTCACAGGGAGCTGGACATGTGAACCTCATGAGGTTCAACAAGGCCAAGTGCAAAGCCCAGCACCTGGGCTGGGGCAACCCCTGGTATCAGTGCAGGGCTGAGGGATGAAGGGATTGAGAGCAGCCCTGTGGGGAAAGGAGTTTCGGCTACTGGTGGATGAAAAGTTGGACGTGAGCCTGCAGTGTGTGCTCATAGCCCAGAAAGCCAACCTTATCCTTGGGCTGCATCCAAAGAAGTGTGACCAGCAGGTTGAGGGTGGTGATTGTCCCCCTCTAGTCCACTCTCCTGGGACTCCACCTAGGGTACTGCTTCCAGCTCAGGGTCCTCCAACATAGGAAGGATGTGGACCTGTTGGAGCAAGTCCAGAGGACGGCCACAAAAATGATCAGAGAGCTGGAGCACCTCTCCTGTGAGGAAAGGCTGAGAGAGCTGGGCTTGTTCAGCCTGGAGAAGAGAAGGCTCTGGTGGGACCTTATTGTGACCTTTCTGTGCTCAAAGGGGGCTTATAGGAAAGATGCAGTCAGATTTTTTAGCAGGGCCTGTTGCGATAGGACAAGTAATGATTTTAAACTAAAGAAGGGTAGATTTATACCAGATCTAAGGAAGACATTTTTTGCGATGAGGGGGGTGAGACACTGGAACAAGTTGCCCAGAGAGGTGGTAGACGGCCCATCCCTGGAAATATTCAAGGTCAAGTTGGATGGGGCTTTGAGCAACCTGGTCTGCTTGAAGATGTCCCTCCTCTTTTCAGGGGAGTTGGACTGGATGACCCTTAAAGGTCCTTTCCGACCCAAACTATTTTGCGATTCTTTTGTGACTTAGGAAAACAATATTAGCAAGCTTAGAGGAGGAGGCGTTAATTATCATTAAGAAAATTCCTCAATTAGAAGAAACAAGAAAAGTCTACGTGTTATAGGTCAGGTGTTACTCGGTCTACCCTCTTTATGAGCTGTAAGAAGGCATGGTGTAATCCTATTCCATACATAACACTTTCTCTCTCTCAATCGATGGTGCCAAAATTCTTGCCCTTCATTCACTCTTTAAAAAGTAAATACAGGCTTGGTAATGTTTTAAAGAATAAGCATAGCAAATACTAAATTAAAGGAAAAAATACTGAAAAGAAAAAGGGAAAATGTCCCTTTGGAGTGCTAATGTGGTTTGCATTCAAAGAGGAAGTAATTTTTGATTAATAAGGAGGTAGTGTTTCCCCACAAGGTTGGGTCATAGATGATGAATAAATAATGTAATCAAATATTAAATTAACTTTATTTAAAAAAAACTTATTTGCATGTTACCTTGTGAAAAGCTTATTGCTGTAGTATTTTGTTTACTGTTATTGTTCTGAGGCAATTTTGTAATAAATAAAGGGAGCTCTAATAGCATCTGGTCTTTCAACAGAAATGTGTGTTTATCGCTTATTTATTTTTATAACAAATTAGTGAGCTTTTCTGCCTTTCTGCATCAGAATTTCTCCCTGAATAGATTTTCTTATCCTAATTGAATGTTTGTAAGATGATGGTGTCCTGGAAAATTTTTGTACTTCATTTCTGTAGCGAAATTCTCTTTATCACTTTGTACCGCACCAAAGAGAAGCAATAATGTCCAGTTCCTGACAGACACAGTCCAGGAAAGAGGGTCGTGACCTGCCAGAGGAGAGGAGTAGCCTAAGGGCACAGGCTGCACTTACCTTGTCTGGCGCAGTCCTCCTCTGGGATTTTGATTAATTACAGCAGCCCATCGACAGGGCCAAGGCTGGGGCGAAGGATCAGTGAGATATAAATGGCCCTGTTCTCTGTTGTGCTCCTGCAGACAGTATTTAGCCTTGAGGCTTTCCATTCACAGAGCAGGGATTTAGTGTATTTTGATAATACAGTAAGTCCTGGTTTTTGCCTAATCTCCTGTGAAACTGGCACATTCTGTAACACTGCCAGCAGAAGAGGAAGAGGGTGGTTGTATTTCTTTTCTGCTTCTCCATGTGCAGCATGGCATTCTTCTGTGATTAAACTTAGCACTTTCACTGTTTTAAAATTGCATAAAACTTCGCAGGCTGTGTCTCCTGAAAACCATATTACATGGTCCTATGCGATACCAGAAAGGGTTCATTGATAAAACTTGAGAAGATTTAAAATGATGCTTTTCCAAAGGAGACCATTGCTTCTGATTAACATTAATTTGATTTGATGGAAGTATTTCTCTAGCTCACTGGCAGGTCACTAGTGTAGTAAATTAAAGACTGAGGTTTCAGGCCCAACAATAATTGAATTTATTTACTACCTCGTGTTTCTGCTTATGAAGGTGAGTGATGGTTTCCATTACAACCTGTTTGTGTAGCAGTATAGCATACTTGCTTTGCCGAAGACAGTATCGTAAAGTGCTCACTTGGATTGTCTTGTCTTTCATTGCAGAGGTCATTGTATCCTCTGCTGTATGAATATAAACAAAAGAGCAAGATCATATAATAAATCTGGTTTCAATAAAACAGTTAAAACTGGTAGTCATGGTAGATGTGTTATAGAAGAGGGTTTCACCTGAAATTTTGTGTAAATGCTGAACAACTTTAAGTGATAGATAAACCTGAAATTATGGCAGATGCAATAAACACATCTCTCTGCTTAGAGATATTCAAAACCCTTTATGCTCACAGAAAGCCAGGTCTAAATTGTACTGCAGAGATCAGTGAAATCTCTGATATTATACTGCACGGTGGAAGAGGTGGTATTAACATTTTAAAATGGGAGGCTTATGTAACTCATATAGGGAATAAAATGCTAAGCAGTCGAAGAAATTTGTGGAATATTACTGACTATTTTTTAATGGTAATACTTGATGTGATTTATTTGGAACCATTGCCAAAGTGATGGTGATGTGTCCTGATAGATAACAGGATTGAAATGGTTCTGAAAGTATTTAGTGAAATGCTCCATCCCATTAGGTGAATCTGTATAGATGAGGAAAACATACTTGATTTTGTGTTAGATGATGTATGTGATGATCTTATTTCAAGCATGAGGATTTCTACCTTGCATGAAGGAGGTAAACACTGCCCCATTTTACATGGCCAAAGTCATAGCCCGTGACAACTGTGAGGTGGACGTACATTTTCTTCTTGCATATCCTGTGAACTAACACTTAACTCTGCAGAACCCATGCTTATCTCTGGCTTGGTACTAATAAGTAAGCAAGCTACAGGAGTAGAACAGCTATAGTACAAGGATACCATTTCAGAATGCTGAAAAAAGGTTACAAAAGGGGTGCATTTGAAAGTAGAAGTCCTATTCTTAGGGCTGAGAGCCAACAGATTACTCTATTTGTGGGTGAAATGTAGCTAAAGACTACTTTTCTCCTGCAAAAATCAGGTGCTGCTTGGTATCAAAACCTGGAAAGTGACTTACTGGGTCAAAGTAAGGGGAAAACATGAGGAAAACTCAACAGACTATCCTAGAGAGTTCCTGAGGAGCAGAAATTGGGAGCACTCCCAGGATTTCAGTATTTCATAGTATGGGGAAACATGCATTAATAGCTTTGAGATCTAAACCAGACAGTATATTCTAACAAGTATTTTGCAATATGTGATCCATGTATCCCAGTGATAACTAATCCAATGAATGCCCTTATGACAGGCATATTGCCGTGGAAACAACATTACTTGATTTATAGAAATTATAGCTTTAATAAAGCATTTCTTGCTCTTTCAAGTTCTGATTTAATTAGAAAGAAGAGTGATCTGTACAGTGTAGATGCTATCTCCAGCAGTGATTGGAGCTGTATATTAACACGGTTGTTGGCTTGTTTCATCTTACACTGGCTGTTTTTTGACTGCTGGGCAGATATGAATCTACCTGCCTAATGGACTAGAGTAATGATTTAAAGGGTAAACAAAGTTTCATAGTGTGGTCTGTGGTTACATAGTGTGGCAATACGTGGGCATCCTGTCCAAAAGCATGGCCATGATTGTGTTGGAAGGAATTTAGAAAGGAAACAACTTCAGATTGTGTCTGAACCTAATTTGCACTCTGCCATGAAAAAGATTGTGGTTCTGAGGTGATTTTTTTTAAACTAACCTTCAAACTTACAGAGTTAGGGCCATACTGGAAATCAGGTATTGGATCCTCTGTGCTTCTCTGAAGTGATTTCTCAACCCTAATACTTATATTTGAAGAGAATGACCATAAGTATCGTTGTACCTTCCTCTCTGTTTTACAAAGTTGCAAAGGGTGACAAGGTCAGAAATCTTAGCTGTGATAGTATCTAAAAATAAATAAAAACCCTAGCACAAGTTCTGTCTGATGGCACTAACATCTGTTGCAGCAATTCATAAGCCAAAGTGCCAACAGTTTGCTGCGGAAGTCAAGAGGGGGAGTACAAACCCGGCAATGTTTATATACACACAGAGAGGAATGATACATACATGTGAAAATAAAACACAGTTGTAAATGGCGATATCTAATTTCAAAATATTTGTTTATCTCAATGCAAGATGCATAGCTCAATTTTAGAAATAATTTTAATAAAAGAAATGAAGTAAATTAGACCTTAAAGTCTATCTGACTTCACTCTTCCTATGTCTCTGCTTAGAAGGATAAACAGCAGTTTAGAGATTTCCAGATTTGCCAACTGCTGTGTTTTGAGGTTCTCCAAGTACTGCCATTTCTCCTTTCTCCCTCATTCAATATGTTGTGAACGTTTTAATGCAGAAATAACTGTTTGTCCTGGGTTCAGCTACAGCAGTCATTTTTTCTCCTTCTTAGTAGCTGGTGCAGTGCTGTGTTTTTGACTTTCAGTCTGGGAACAATGCTGATAACACCGATGTTTTTAGTTGTTGCTAAGTAATGTTTACTCTGACCAAGGACTTTCTCAGTCTCATGCTTTGCCAGAGAGGAGGGGAAGCCAGGAAGAAGCAGAGGCAGGACACCTGACCCAAACTGGCCAAAGGGCTATTCCATACCACAGCACGTCATGCCCAGTATATAAACTGGGGGGAGTTACCCGGAAGGCCCAGATCGCTGCTTGGGTCGGGCTGGGTATCGGTCGGCTGGTGGTGAGCGGTTGTGTCCTTTTCCCTTGTTATTCCTCTTATTATTATTATTGGTAGCAGTAGTGGTTTGTATTATACCTTAGTTACTGGAGAGCTGTTATCTCAACTCGTGGGAGTTACATTCCTTTGATTCTCCTCCCCATCCCTCCGGGAGCGGGGGGAGGAAGGAAAAGGGGGGGAGTGAGCGATCGCCTGCGTGGTTCCAAGTTGCCGGCTGGGTTTGAACCACGACACTGTTAAACTGATCTTAATAATACACACTCCTGCTATCATTTCAGAAAAAACAAATCTCCTCTCAAGTACTGTCAGTAAAGAAGGTTAGAATAATTCTAAGAATCAACTGTTGCAAGTAATGAAAGGAACAATCACTGCCATAGACTTAAGTGTGGGACCATTACACATAATTATGGAGAAAAGCATATTCTTGCTAAGTGATTTACACCCTCTCAGTCTGAGAAACTGAGGCTTCATACAATTAATCATGTTTACTGTGAATCCCAGATCAATCATCTTCATGTCATCTATACACAGTGTAGCTATGTTTCTATAGGAACTAGCCTAATAAACAGTATGTATATAAATATGTTCCATGAGTTAATTCATCTCAAGTGTATACTATAGATCTATTTTTTACTGCAAGCTAGGAAGATAAAAATTAGTATTGATGATGGGTCAAGCAGTGTAATTACATTTTAAATTTCTCTAGTGAGAGGGTACTCTTCCTACTTGGATTGCTGCTTCTGAAACGTGTGTAGCAAATGTAAGGACATCTATGCTGCATAAATGGCCTTTGTAGCCCACCTAGAAAGACTATCAAGTTTAGTCACATCTCTTCCCTTTACAGTGCTACCAGTGGAAAG
>NW_009925070.1:92101-146200 GCF_000696875.1 Nestor notabilis
AGGAATGCTCAAGTATGTCTTCTATCTTGGAATTTTGTTGACTTTCATGCTAGTCAAATTAAATGACAGATGGAGGAATCATCTGAAAGGCTACGCATATATAGAGCTGCAACTGTCTTGACGTAATGCCCACAACTCTCATGAATCAGTGGTCCCATAGAATGGCTGAAGGAATGCTATTCCATCATTTTGAGGGTAGTGCAACATCCAGGTGAATGGATTGATGGTACTGTATTTCAGAACAGCCACTGATTCAGTGAATAGGTTGCTTCCTGGAGACATGGTAGACTTCACCTGATTTGGAGCAAATTTAGATTTTGAGCTAAGGTTTTGTGTTATCCTAACAATAGAAATAGGCACTTGTTCTTTCTTTCTGGCTGGTATTTTTGCATGTCTGTCCTCAAGTTTTCATCTTCATTCTGAATTAACAGTTGGGAAAGGTGAAACGCTTTCATTTTGACATAGATGTGACACTATGATTTACCATTTAATATCTGGATTTACCTGATTTTTCTCCTAATTAAAGCGCTTTCAGAAGTACTGATTAAGGGTTTTACATGCCAGTTACTTTTAAAAAATAATATTCAGTACAATCAATACAATTGTTACAGGTGCTAACCAGTGTAAAATAGTTTCTGTTGCATGGCTATGCAGCATTAGAATGCCTTTTTCTAGCCAGGAAATTTACTTATTTGCAGGACTTTGATTTAGCAAAATACACAATATACTGAAAATGCTGTACAGATGTTAGCTACACTTAGCAAAATACAGCAATTGCAGTACACAGTTCAATCGCAACACCAAGGTGATCCCTGTTACTGGTCTCAATAATACAGCCACAGTCACCCTGCTGGGTGTGTCCAGTCACTGGGAAAGAAGACCTGGGTTGGAGCAGCTCAAGCCCATTGACCACTTTGGAATTTTAAGTTGTTAGTTTTTCTGCTCTTGGGATGAGCCATGTATAACATGCACAATGCTGGCTAACTCAAGGAGACATTCACACTCTTAACCCAGCTCTTGGCAGCTGCTTATCTAAAACAAAAGCCACCTTCTGGTCCTCTTTGTGTTGAGATCAAGTCAGCTTCCTTTGCAGGAGGGGTGGCCAGTCACACCCTGCAGATTCTCAGATCTTTGGCGCTCATTTTCCCTTGCCCAGCTCCTCTGAGCCTTCTCCTATTGCAGTTTGTTGGTCTGTCAGGAATGTGCACGCTGCTTAGAGAAACATAGGCTGCTGCTTTGCCTGCTTTTAAAGAATAGTGAAGACATAACCTCAGTGTCCAAATAAAATTACTCTCTTCTTAACTTTTGTGGTTATAGTCTTCAATAAATCTTATTATTGGGATTTTAATTTTTACCTATATATATATTTATATACATATAATCTGTTGATATCCCAGCATACATACATACACACACAGGTGATGTATATTACATTATTGTTTTAGATTAATTTTTCTATTTGTCCATAAATAAGCATGAGAAGTGTTCAATCCGGGCTAAAAAAATACAGCCTAAACCAGTTCCATTGTGCTTACTGGTGTCTGCCAACAGAAACTCAGAAGGACTTTGTCATCTCCATCCCTCGTTTATTTCAAGGCAAACCCTGTGCTTGCAGTTCTTAATATGCCTTATTTCAGTCACCATAGTCTTGAATTCACCAAAGGATGTTAGAGAACAAAGCAGTGGTTAAGCAGTTGACTTTATTACCTGGGACACATGACCTTGGATCTCCTACAAAGACTTCTTGCAGAAAAAGGAATCTGCCTTCAGAAGCTTTGCAGCAGTCACGTCCCATTCCTTTGTACTGGGTGTCTGTGTATGGATTCTTCATTTCTCTCCCTTTCTCTCAGGCAAAATGAAAGATGCTCTTAGATTTCCAGTATGCTTCATTCTAGGTAGCAAATTTACACATAACTAGAAGCATGCAAACATGTTGTCATTACCCTGTGTTGTTTTAAATGCACAGTAAACTTCTGGGCTAACATAAATATGCTTACAGTAAACCTTTCCCATATGTAATGTGTTTCACAAGGGTTTGGTTCATGACAGGATGAAAGATTATCATCCCACCTAATAATGATACTTGCTTTGCATGTCTATAGGAGAGTATTTGGAATGATATCATGAAGCATGTAAGAAGGAAAGGTTGGTGAAGTTACCTACCAAATACAGGTGTAGATATTCATACCTGAATGTATTTGAGCATCACTACTTTTGTTCTATCCCAAATGGAACAAAGGATTACTATCACAGAAAAGAGTTCCAATTCAACAATGTAAAATTTTAGTCAAAGCAGAAACCAAGCTGTTAAATCAAAGACCTGAAAACTAGAATACTTTCATTTCAGTTTTGAAGTTTTTTTGGGTATAGTTTTATTCCCTGGAACTGGAAACAATCTGTTACCATGAAAGTTTTGGGTTTTTCGAATGAAGATTTTTGAATGAAGATTTTTGTTTTTATTTTTTTTTTTAAGAAAAAGCTTATTTCAGAATATACCATTAGTACAGCTTTCTGATGTATCTTAAAGCAGTAAATACATTACAAATGCCATTCCATCCTTTAGAAAGCTTAACTCAAATACCACTGCAGCACAAGTATCTGATTAGGAGGGAGCAATTGTGCTTAAGTCTTTCTGAAGAAATTAAAGCAGAGAAAGAAAGTGCTGGAGACTTGTCACACCTTGCCACACCTTCCACACCTTATCCTCATGCAATCAAGCAGAAGATAAAACTACGCTTAATAATTCTTCCACAACTTAGATGTTTTTTAATAGATATTACGTCACATTAATGAGGTCAAAGATTTCAGGCATATTAAACTTGTTCTTTTTGCTTTATCTGTCTGATAATAGTCCAGTGCTATGATAAGTGACCAGAGTCTGTTTTGGACACCTCTAGGAGTACTGACCCATCTATGAGCTGTAAATGATCAACAGTGTGTTCCAGAGGTGTAAAACCCAAACAGAGAGCTTGCTATTTAATATGGTACACATTGGTATGTGTACATAAAACTGGATTAATTTAGTCAGATAAATAACTAAAAAAAATATAAAGGAAGATGGTTTAAGAGGTAAATCTTTTAAGAAAGTATCAAAAAGTGTTTGTGACATTGACAAAAGAAACACAAAGTAGGAAACAAATCAATATTGGTAGAGAAGTTAGCAAGGTATGTTAAGAAAATTTCTAAATTAAGAGGTGGTGAGATTTTAGAAGAATGTAGGTATTGTATGATTGACATGTTGATCTGATACATTGCAAAGCAACCACTTGTCACCTGGACCACACAATGTAGGAATAGAGATCTTTGAGCTGAGGATTGCTGTCTAAATAGCACAATGTATGACTTCATTATGATCACATTCTGTTAAATTTTAAAGTAACATTTAAAAACTGGTGACATGTCAGATATTTAGGTAGAAAAATCATGTATCCTATGAATAGATCAAATAATAAGAAGGAACCTCATGGTCAGTGAACCTCAGTGAATGGTAGACTGGATGAAAGATGGTAACAATAAGGCTGATGAATATTAAATGAAGCAAATTATAGGAAAGAAAAAATGAAATTAGGAAATTAGTTTTAAAAGAGTATCTAATAAGTTCAGTTTAATAGCCAGCCCTTTTTAAATAATATTACAGGCTTTTCAGCTTGCTCACATACTAATGCACCTCATCCTTTTCCATTTTAATCTATGCTTCTATTCATATTCAGATATTGTAGTCATCATGATAAGATTAACATTAATGTAAATAATATTTAGATTCAAGATGTCATGGAGGATTTTTTTTTAAACTATGAGTATAATCCAAATGGTTCTTGCATTGGTGGTTTGGGAAATGAATACTCTCAGTTTCTCTTACAATAAAAATCTCTACTCTGTGTTTAGACAGAGTATCCTGAGCTTGGTACACCAAGCTTGGTAGGAGAAAATGCTACAGCATTGTTCTTCCTAAAGTTTACGTAGGGCAGATGTGCTATGATTCGGCTTGTAAATGACAACATGAGTGTATAAATTAAGAAAAATAAAGTCAGTGCAGAACTGTAACTTAGTCTGAAGAGTGCTCTAAATTAACCCAGCATATTTTCAATAAACTGTGTCTACTAAGTCTGAGCTGTAATTGGCACATTTGCAGTGTGCCATCTCTTCGTGTACTGGAGTGTATTAGGAGAGACCAAAGAGATACTGGGTCATTACGTAAAAATTGGTAATTAAGAGCAAGCAATTTTCTAGTTAACTCACATGATCATTATATATTGAATATTACTTAGTTTTGTGTCCTTTTTGTGTCTCGTAAACTTGACCCAAGGGATCCTACACAGTTAAAAGACATATAAATTATAAAATAAGACATAATTTTAACTGAGTGATTGAACTTTTGTTGTGACTAATGATTCTTCCAGCAAGCATTGCATAAGGGAAAACAATTTCTTTTTAAGTAAATAATGTTCACTACCTTTTAGAGCTTCTGTCACTGAAAAAAAGTATTAATGTGCTGAAATGTCTACATACTTTGATGAGCTCTCTGAGGGTGTCTTGTAGCTTTAAATTAAACTGATCAAATAGAAAGCAATATACCCTTCAGAATACTTTAACTGATTTGACTACAAAGAAAAAATAAAGACATTCTGTGCAGTTATGGGAAACTGATGGCAGGCTAAATTTCAAGAAAAAAAGGATTATCAAAATTGAAGTTTTCCTTATGCACTTCGCTAATATATAAGTCCATTAAAGAAACACCCAGTTTTGCAGAAAGAACGAAATGTGTCACCTTTACTCAGTTAGATGTAGCATAAATCAAGGTTGAAAACTGTATGCACTCCAAGATGAGGCATGGTTTCTGTGATTATCTGTGTTTTCCCTGGGATTGATGATGCTCTGCTTGAAGTTGATGGGAGACTTGCCATTGATCAAATGACAGCTGCCTGTATATTTTGCAGATCAGTTTCTATATGGTGTTTGCTGCTGACTGGATTTTATTTTGATTTTTGAGGGATCTTCTTTACCTTTCATAGCAGCTTCAAAAGTATATTCTTTATACTCTACCATGTATCCTTGTATGAGTCATTACTACCTGCTTCTTTTAATTTATGTGATTATAAAGTTTTACTATTTTTCATGTACTGATTACTTCGTTTACTGGTAGAATTCAGCCACTTCCAGACCTGACATTTTGCACAGCCTTGTTATTTAATGCTGATGAAAGACGTAAGGTATGATTTAATAAACCTTGTGTATGTATATGAATAATATTTTATATCCATGTTCTTTAAATACTCACAGAGGTGATTTGCAAGCTGGCTTGCAAAGAGAAATGTAGTTAAATACCTCAGCAGATGTTCACCTCTGTGGTTTGGCTTTATGCATTTTTTTTTCATATGCAAAGGAAAAAGAGAAAAGTCATTAATTCTTGGTCAACAAAATAATTTAGAAAAGACATACTAAATTCAAGAAATGTAATTTATTGTTGACTAGACTTTCTTTATCAGTTATATACCAGTACTGTAATACATAGACTGCAAGATATATTGATGCTTCATGTAGTGAAAATCAGAGTTTTAGCATAAAGGCTGTGTTTTCCTTCCTGAATAGGTTTAGCAAAGTTTCGTTTTTAAGCAGTACAAACAATTCCAGTTCTTCAGTGGAAGAATGGAAACTGTTGTCTTGAAAGGTAAACTAGAATGAGACACAAGGTAAAATTGAAATGTTTAGCAACTAACAGCACTAAAAAGTGTAACTTTAACCTCTTATGTTCAATGGTTTTAGGAAATCATTAAGTAAATACATTGATGTCTTCTGTATATTCGTTGTCTGTTGCCAAGGATTTGGCATGGTTTGCTGTCTGTAAAGCTGGTCTCCTCTTTTCCTATGTAAAAACACGTATTTTTGTTAAATATGGATTCAGGGGGGATCCGTGCAGACAGGTTCATTTGCCTCACTCTTACAGAGTAATGCATAAAGCATTCTAATTCCTACATCTCTCTTCATATATACCTAGTCCATTTTTTAACTCTCCTCATTTGTTTGAGTACATAGTACATACAGTGGATATAAAGAACTATCAGCCTAGTAATCAAATAGACACTTCATTGCTAAGGCAATTGCTTCCTGAGTGATGATCACAGACCTTCTTACTAGCCCTGTACCCCTCCATCTGCATTCCATTTCATTTCTTAAGAAGAATTACATGGTCAGGAGTGTTCTCAAAAGGTCAACAAATCTAGGCTGAGTAAAATTAATTGTAAAAAAAAGTGTGTTTTAGATCTTAAGTGTGAAGTCCAGACCTCCTTTGAAGGCAGTGACAACATTTCGGTCGAAGACAGTATTTAAAAAAACCCAAAAAAACCCAAAACCTTTTGAGAAAAGAATTACCCTACAAACGCTTCCCTCTCATGCAAATTAGCAGAGTTTCAGCTCTTAGATCTCTCCTGAGTTCTGTGCAAGGGAATAGGAAGTTTGTCAGGCAAACAGATATCAGCATTTATAGGGTACTTTAAAAATTAAAACCAATGCCCTAAATTCTTCTTCAACATTTAGAGTATTTACAGAGCAACCCAGGGTTCAGTTTAAAATTCTCACAGTGTGAATATAGATTTGGTAAGAAGGGAGTTGCTGCCTGGCTGAGGTTAAAGTTCCGGTGATCACAGGAAGGAACTCTTCATCCATCATGTTCCATTAATTTAGTTTACATATAGAGAAAAGTAGCATAGTGACTGAATCAGAAAGAACTGGTTGTTCTCATACTCTTAAAAGCAGGTGGAAAAGCAAAACACTTTTCAGAGACTTGCTTTAATAGTGCAATCTCAGAATAGACATGACCCCCCCTTAAATTTCTCAAATGAAGATATTGCAGTAACCTACAAGAAGTCAAAGCAGCTTAGTTGCTTCTCTTTAGGTAATTTAGTGTATGGATGAATGTATCAGACAAAACCCACTCAAAACAATAGTAGCATGGGACAACCATAACTCCAATCAGAAGATCTAACAGACTTAAAATGAAAAAAAAGGCAAGGAATAATATGGCTACCCTGCCCATCAGAAAGTTAAAATGACCCAGGAAGTTTTGGAAAGCTTTGGAAATACAAAATCTTGATTAAAGTATTCAGACATGTGCATGTAAATATTGAAATGTTGTCACAAGGTCCTTGGCATGAGTACACTGCAGTGTAAGTAGGTGAGTTCTGAACAAATTGAAAAATAATGGTGCAAAACCTGCAGCTTCGCTGTCTTTGGCTGAAGTATCTGAGTTTCCCTCATAGCAATGTATTGCTTTGATCAGAAAAGATTGATTTTTTTTTTTTGTTTATTTGCTAGTTTTCCAATCATTATTGTTAAAACCAGTTCCCTTTCCTTTAAGGAGCAAGGACTGGCAGCATGTCAAAATCTCAGTATGTTGTTATGGCATACATATGAGGAAAAAAAATAAATCAAGTCTGTGGTACACTACTGCATGTCAGAGACGCATTTCAGAGATAAGAGAATCCCATTACAAATGCTGATTATTCAAAATTATTATAAATCATGACCAATATTCACTGAATACCAAAAATTCAATAACAATGTACACCATTTCAATGATACTGCCTCCAGAATTGATGTGATGCTGAGTTACCGCCTGGCAGCCCTTCAGAATGAGGATATTTTTAATATCTCAGGTCATTTAAAACTAAACAGGTTAACATAAGCCCCTATGCACTATCATTTGTACAAACTGCCAATAACCATCACAAGGTAAGCACTCTTCTTCTGTGCTAAGGAATGCAACTAAGAGGATCATTTTTCTTCTCTTCTTGGATGAATCCGATTGTTTCACTCAATGGGGCTTCAATTCAGCTAACAGCATTCTGTGCACTCGAAGATAAGACATGACCAGCAGCAAAATGTAACACAGGTCTAATAAGAAATTCATGGTTCTTGCTGCATACCACACTTATTGAATAATCAAATCCATATATATATGTGTACATATACATGCATATACAAAAGTCAGTGCCATCAAGAGATAAAAACACTTCAGAAGACTCGAGCATTTTAATGCTCCTCTGTAATCTGAGAATCTTTCAAATTGTGAATGTGAGAGACTAAAATTTGCCAAAAAATAGATGTTGCAATATTCGACAAAGTGAATATAAAGCTTTAAGCCTCTTTGCACAACTTCAGCTCAGAGAGAGAGGTAAAGACTTTTAAACAAATATGGGATGTGTCTCTGTTTCATGTATTCTACATTTTAATGATGCATATGTTTCATAAGATATGCATTCAAATTATTTAAGGAACTTTGCGTAGATATATATTAGAAAAATTAAGTGTCTAAATTAATCTCCCTGTGATATTTTAAAACTTCTGGAAATACCCATTTTTCAGGTTGTTCATTATATTATATACTGTTCATAATTTGTTAACAGAGTGTGCATAACTATACATGCAGCCTTGGAGGAAGAGACTTCTGTTCAGAATAATGCACTTCAGGTATTTTCTTACTGCGAGGAGAGGCTTACTCTTGCTCTCTTCACAGTTTTCATATTTAAATGTTTGGAGAGTGGAGAAGTTGAGAGTGCAATGGGATGTGTGTGTCAGCTGTGTTAGAACTAGGATGCTGTGCATTGTGGCCAAGATTTTTCCTAACAACCACCTGTCTCTATTCCCTAGCCATGGAGATTTGATGTGGGAAGAAATAGAAGGGCTTTGGGAAATACTAGAAAGACAGGCAGAGTAAACTCTCAGTCATCCAAGCTGTGAATTAATCATGCCAGGGAGGCAGAAAAACCTCACAACCCTTAGAGCCACTAAAATGATTAAAATATGTATAGACCATATTGTTTTCAATAGTAAGATATCTGCCTTCAGGTAGTGGTTGTAGGAGGCCTAATTAAGTGAAGCACAGTGTTAAGTGAGCCTATGTACTACATACCCAACTCTGGTCCAGATCATGTCACATCTAATCTAATCTCTTGCCTAAACAAGCATGGACAGGAAGCTTTTCAGCAACCGAGTCTTGTAATGGCTGGAGATGAGTCAGGGCTAATGTGCCATGTTAGAGATGAGATGATCCTTACAGAGAGCCACCTGGAGAACTCACCTGTGCATGTTTCAACTCATTGGGCTCTGAACAAGCTAACTAGCCCTGGCCCAAAATGGTTTTATGAATGTGGGCTGCATTTTTCCATAGCAAACAAATCCTCTTGTGGCAGAGTTTACTGGAAACCAGCTGCAAGAGCTCCTTGGGTCTAGAACAGACAGATCCATAAAACCATCCCTGCACTCTGTACAATAAGCCTGGCTGAGCCCAGACTCTTTCTGGAAATACTGAAGCTATTGTCCTGTGCTCCCCAACGCGCTATGATTTTAATCACCATTAGCTTTTATGCTAGGGTTTTAGTTTTCTACTCCCCCATTACCCCATGCAATTGCATACTGCCTAATGCCTGTTATTTATTGTGTGTGGAATGGTGCAAGTTTGCCTTCTCTGAAAGACTCTTCCCAGCTTAATAGCTGTTCTCATTTCTTTCTAATGCGCAGGTTTAAACTTATGAATCCCTCATTTAGCAATCACACCTCTGCTATGAAATTTTGCCATGCATGCTGCAGGGAAAAAAGTCATTAAGGATCTCAACCAAGTTCACTTGATGCATTTGTTTTCTCTCTTTTTTTTTTTTTTCTTTTTAACTAGAGTTGGCTGGGACCTTTGTTTATCAAAATATGAAATGAAAGGGAAGCTTATAAACTGCTCATTTGTATAATGAGTCTGTAATTACTTTAGCATTCAGTTTTATAGTAAAATTGGAGACTGTATTTCCTTTATTCATCACTGAACTTCACTTACATTTTCCCACCATCTA
Organism: Nestor notabilis; assembly: GCF_000696875.1. Lineage (NCBI taxonomy): Eukaryota > Metazoa > Chordata > Aves > Psittaciformes > Psittacidae > Nestor > Nestor notabilis. The sequence continues at coordinate 101,938 of NW_009925070.1, forward strand.
TAAAGAAAAAATAAAACTCTTTACGTGTCATATGTTTGTGCACTTGTTTGTCACTTTAGTTGCAGGGTTTGTGACAAGTCTCACACAAAATCTTCTTCTCTAGCCATTCTGAAATGTTTATGAATCAGGTGGAAAGTTGCCCCAAAGATTTAACAGAGGATTCCTCTTGGATAAATGAGTTTCCAGGTGGTATAATCCAACACAGCTTCTTGTACCTTCATGTTATTAAGACTAACCTTCATGGTAATTAAGATTTAGCAGAAGCAAATGTCAGGAGCATAAGTAAAAACTATTAGTCTCTTGATATCTTGGTCTGGAGACTTGGACCTCAGCAAAATTTTCAATCAGTTGCAAAATTTTGAATTAATTAGAAGAGGAATATGGCAAAAAGCCATTGCTGTCCGGACTGCACTTGCATATGCTGAGAGTAGTCTGCCTGCGTGTTTATTGCTTCCTCAGAAAGAGGGAATGTTTGAACTTGAGGAGCAGGTCTCAGTTTTGCATTTATCTGTGCAAATATTCCAGCCCTTTAAAATGATTGCAAAATATTTTCAGGAATTGAAGTGTGACAACTAAAAATATATATCATTTGTAATGTTGCAGTATCTATATTATTTTCTTTTTGCTTTCCTTTTTCCTAAAACTCTAAATCAAAAGCGTACCTAATGAGATTAATTTTTAATCACACATTAACTTACACAGAAAACCTCAAAACTGGCAGAGCCTGGGCTATTTTACATGAGCTGAAATTACTGGTGTAAGTGGTTTTTTTAGGGATAAATTCTTTCTCTCCCTCTTTTTAAGTGCAAATAGCAGTGCAGTGGAGCACTGTCAGGACCTTATTGGCTTTGCTGGCATCCCCCTGATTATCTGTAAGAGACATGGCTTTTGATGAGTGCTCTGAATATTAAGTATTTGATTTCCTGTTTGCCTTTAAATTCTGGCACAATGTAATCTTACAGAAGTGAAAACAAGAAGGATCTGATCTCAAGTTTTAATCATTCCAATGTTTTTCCCATTCCAGATCTCATTATTATTTCCCTCACAACTTCCCAACACCCACCTTTGTAGCATGTGTGATTACATCTTACATTGCCACCACTGCGGTACTTATCCATACCTGAAAAAATGACCAAATTTTGCAGGTCTTGCCTGTAGTCAGAAAATGAAGCTGGTTTTATGAGACTTCATTACATCTTAATTTTTCCCTCTCAGCTTTTAAAGCTTTCAGTCATTTTCTGCTACCTCTCCTTGCTTGGCACCCACCTTAAATAGTGCTCAGACAATTTGTTTGTAAATGCACCAAGTCATGATAGCAATAATCTAAGTAATATGTTCTCTCACAGCACAAGGCCTGAACTCATTCTCTCTTCAGAGTATTTGGTAACATAAAAGGAAATGGGTTCTGATCTGCTTTATTTTAAGAGTCTAATATTTTATGAGTTTGAGTTGGGCAGAGTTCCAGTATCCCTTATAAAATTCTACAGTAAAAATCAACTTGAAGTTTTATGAATAACTTTGCTTTGGCAGTTACTCTAGGTTTTTCCAATAAACTTTATGCGGATGTTCTGAAGAATTTACTAGAAACTGGTAACTTTATGCTTTTTAATATAGTCACAGGGTACAATATACCAATACTCAAAATTATATAGAATTATTACTTTTCAGGATCTTCTAGAATCAGTGTAGATGCATATGAAATTTCTGGGTTTTACTTCTTCTTGGGTTCATTTATATTGTAATTTGCAATAGGAATCTCCGTTACGGATCGTTTTCTTACAGTTCATGGTGTAGTCTGAGTTGACTGACATCAAGAAATAAAAGTGAGATATCTTATTTAATTCATACCTGTTTAAGTTATCAGAAACTTCTCACTACAGAAGATTCAAGTTACTTTAGAATATTTAAATCAACACTTTCTTCTATATGATCTCTTTTCTTTCTGTTTTTCTCTTCTACTGCATCCATCTCCTCACTCCATTAGTAAAAAGTTTTCACATATCAGTTGGATATTAAATTGAGTTCAGATGGGTCCAAATGCTCTTTTGAATCATACTGAATATTATCAGGAAGCCCCAATGAAGCTAAATTCTCATCTTTTTATTTCTTGCCACATTGCATGAGAAAGTTCTGAAGAACTCACTAGAAATCAGTAATTTTTGTAGACTATTTTTCTGAAAGGAGTAGAAGAAAAGTTGCTTTTTTAGCTTTCTTAGTCCACGTCCTTCTTAGCACTTTTGTCTACCTTTCACCTTGGCATAGGTGCAGTGCTAATATAATTTTTTGCTTACTGAATTCCTCAGCTAAGGATAACTCGAGTATGAGAGTCCTCCTTCAAATTACCTGTCTTGTGGCAGCAGCCCTACGCTGCCTGCTGCTGTCATGATGCTGGACTGTCTTGCATTTACCCCATCATGCGACTCTTATGGGCTGTATTAAGCTGAATACTAGATTCCCACTAGTTTTGACACACCGCAAGTAGTGCAAGAATATGCTTGCTTCTGGAACTCCTGGTCTTTGGAGGGTAGCTTGCTCAGAAAGGAGAATTGAACTATTTTGAGCCGTAAGCAAAGACTTGACTTTTAAAAAAACCCCAAAATCATACAGACCAGTTACTAGCTTTTGGGTTTTATGCTTGTCACAATAAAGCTACTTGTGGTGTTTTCAGTTCCATGGCAAATACTTTACCTCATTTGTTTCCTTCTTGCTCACTTTTTAATAAATTGTGGTTACTGGCTATGTAGATTTCATTTCTGGTAAGAAATCTGATCTGTAACCTTGTGTTGAATGAGGATGTTTGCCATTTGACTACGGATATCACAAAGTTATTGGTACGTAATTGGTGAAAAAGAGACCTTAAGAAAAAGCATTATTCCTGTTTCTCTTGCTTGTAACCTGCTCTGTTCACTCAAATCAGAACAACAAATTCATAAGGAGGAAAAATCTCAATAGTTCTGAATAACCATGCCTGTGCTAGCATAATTTACTGGCTAATCCTTCTTTTCCTTTTTTCCTGTAATGGATTTTGAAAGAAATATCTAGGCAGTTCCCAAGTGATGAACTTCGAAGTCTTGAGCACAACATTCAAAAGATAGTTTCAGTCCAAGCAGAGTAATTTTCAGGGTATGCTTGATAACTGCAGGAAGGTATATTGGTCAGTCTCCTTTTATTTCTAAGGTGAATTCCTGTTCCTCAGGTTGTTAACGTGTTGAATTATGTTTGCTTGTGGATCATAGCTGTAAGAAATTATTTTGGAAACAAAATCTCACTCCTATTTATTCATCTCCAACCTTTGACTTGCTTCTCTTCTCTCCATCCTTCCCTCTGCCTCTTTACCTTCCTTCCAGCCATCCCAGCCCAGATGCCTTGAAGAGCTGCCTCTGACTGAAGCAGTGACCTAGTTCAGTGGCTTCCACAGACCTGTACTTCCGAAAAGGTGAAACTGGCTCTCAGAGATACCAGTTCCCAAATGGATTATATCACCTTCTTATATACCATCAGCCATGTTCTGTATTCCTTGCATGAAGTCAAGGAGGATTTTAGTCGGTAGAAATTGAACTGTTAATTGAACAGTTTCATTGTCACATGAAAGAATGATTTGCTATTTTAGAATAGGTTGGGGAGGAAAAGAATCAAAATGCTCTGCAATTAATTCCTAAGCTCTTCTGAGGTTCCCTGGCAATGATTTAGAAGAAGAGTAATTTACAGTATAGGTAACACTAGAGAGCTGTGATTTTTTTTTCTGATGTGGTCTTTTAATGTGGTCTCATAAAAAAGAGCTGTCCTTTATTCCTAAAGAGGTTATTTCAGAGCAACATTTACATTTATAGTATTGATTAAATAAATAGATAGTTGCCAAATACATCTGTGTAATAGTTCCATAAATAACGGCTGCCGCTCTATAATTCCCATATAATGCAAAATGCATTTTTGGTCTTTGAAAGAGGGAGAGATGGACTACAGGAACAAAGCTTCGAATAATTACAGTGGAAAAGAATGTAACGTAACACAGGCAGGTTTCTGTCCCTCTATTAATGCTTTGCAAAGCTGAGATTTTCCAAGCCTTCCGCAGCCATTATTGCTTCAATCTTAACAGGAAAGGTTCAATAAAATTATACTCAAATCCCGCTTTTTTAATATTACAAGATGACATAATGACTATGGAGAAAGATTTCAAATTGTCATGTAAATTTCCCCAGCATTAGCTTTCAAAGTTTATTATTGCTTTATAATATTCATTGCTCTTAAGCTTCTTATTTATAGAGGCAGTGTATGTATTTGGAATAACCATGGTAAATGGAGAGATTAAGGTAATATTTCTTTTATCAAATCTGTTTATTTGGGAGCCAGTAAAAAGCTAGGGTTTGTATTTATTTACTTGTGTTAGTGTATGTGTGAGTGTATTTTAATTTCAGTCATTACATGTGCCCACAAGGCAGAATTGTTAAACTTGTCCCAGGCCATCAGGAATCCTTGGAAACTGATCCTGAAAATTCATGTAAAATACTACGAAGGTTTATGTACATACCACAAGAATGTCATTGAAAGCTTTAAATAAATATCCCCTATCCCTCCTTGTAATTTCACAACAGAATGAATACATTTTTTTATGAAGAAACATATTGCACACTCTCAAATGTATAATTTTTCCTATTTTATTAAGTATATTTCCATAATGTTAGTAGATAATACGGCAGTTCTAGGCTGACCTTGTGAGACATACTTTAAAGTTGAACTTGCAGTGTTTGTGTCATGTCACCAGCATGAAACTGCTGTTCTTTCTCACAGTTTCATTTATTTCGTAACATTTTATGCTTATTTATTTTTGTGAATTGCAAAGTATATTATGTTTGTATTTTCTTTTGACCAGCACAGTCTGTGCACTCTAGGAAGTGTAATGAAAAAAAGGATGGTCTTCTAAGCTATCAGTCCTGTCAGAATGAGATACAGTGAGGGCAGGCATGGAATTATTGTAATTATTTTCTAACTCTGTATATGAATCTTCTGCAAATCTAAAATATTTAGTGAAGTTCTTTACAATATTGAAGATCTTGTAGAAATATTAAATATCAATATTTGAATTAAGGATGGATTTTAATACTTACTTTTCCGTAAGTTACAGCTCATCTCTGTTAGCTGCTTTGCTTTTTAAGGACAACATAATTGCAGGTTATGTATTTTTGAAAACTATGGTCAGTATGATGCAGGAGAGCATGGCTTTCCTTCAGACAGCAAGTACAATTGTATCTGCTTTCCCATTGGATGAATATATATATACTTATATATGTATGGGTGTGTACAGGTGTGTTTATGTGTATAGCTGTCACAGAATGAAATAGGTTAAAGAAAGCAGAACTCCAGAAGGAGTACTAACAAGTAGCTAGCATTCCTTTCTCACCAGAGAATGAAGCTTAGTGAGCTTTAGTAGTAATACTCCAGTACACTACGCAGGTTCCTTCATTCAGCAGATGAGGCAGAAATCCCATGCGTTCTTTCTGAAACAGTATAAAATTGTTCAGATGCCCCTCAGAGAAACTACTGCCTTGAACCTGCAGGTATGCATGGATTAAGTAACCCTTCTAAGCCAAGTGTCTGGTCTTGGGAAATCCTGGATCTGGAAGAGACAAACCCCAAATTGAGATTTACCTCACTGTTTTGTGATGCTTCATCAAGAGCATTTCCAATATTGTCCTGGGGAGATTGCCCTAACAGTTTTCAACTTCTTTCTCACGTCCTCCCTCGCCCTCTCCCCCACTCTCTCTTTCCTGGCTTCATTCTCTCTTTTATCTTTTTCTTCTTCCTTCCTTCCTTCTTTCATTTCCTATCTTAGTTTCCTTTATCCATTTCTCCTTTGGAAAATGTCAAACATCATCAGGGTGGTTTTCCTTTGAATGTGCAATCTTAGAAAAGCACACAGGATTCTGTCAGCTCTGTGCTTGGAAGTATGACTGCTATAAACATACTCTGTCCTGACATTAAAACTGATTATTTTTTTTTCTTAAATCCGCAGCCTGTAAATGATTCTGTGATGCTATCTTTTGAGTAATGCCTGAGAAGGATGCTCTGATGTGCTATTCAAACGTGAGTTCATTCTAAGTCAGAGGCAGTAGTGCTCAGGTAATAGATATTTTTATATGGAACAAATGCCATAACAATAGTTGTATAGATAAAAATGTGTTCATACTAGCTAACCAAGACAGACAAGAATTCTGTTATTTTATAACTATGACAAAGAAGCATAAATACCACAAAGCATGCAGCGTGGTAAGGAAATTAAATAGAAAAGGAATGAGATAAGAAAAAGAACATATTTTCCTGTCGGTTCATGTTTACTTAAATTTTCATCTCTGACCTCTCTATAAAGCAAGATTTTCATTGTTCAGTCCCTGAAGAGATATGTTCTACTCTTTCAAATAAGAACAGAAGCAATGAAGCAAACATGAATGCAACCACTACAAATGTAGTGACAGCCAGTTGGCCCAACCGTGGAAAGACATTTTGCCTTGCTCTGCAGCACCAGAATACCAAACAGCTAAGAGGGGTAATAGGCTCTGGCTAATGCACATATGCAACACTAATCGTACCTTTCACACCCTTTAAGAAAGCTGGGGTTGTCATTAATCAGCATTCAGGAAGCCTAGCACAGTCACCTCCAAAAGCAGAATGAATTCTGTGATCTGGATATTAAAATACGCAATTAAATAAGGTATTATCTTAACATAGCTCATTATGTAAGCTTGTCACTCTTTGAACTAGTTCATTTCCTGTGTAATTTTAAAAATGAAAAGGAGTTGGATAATTCTTCCTCAGAAACCAAGGAAAAAACCCAATATTAATACAAAAAGTCAAGATAATCTGTATTCTGTAGTCACTTTTAGACTTTTGGATTGATTTAGAATGACTAGTTTCCTCATGCTCCTGCTCTGCTTCCACTTTTTTCCAACCATTTAGCATGAATTATAAGTTCCCTTTTTGTTTAGAAAAAATCTTGGAAGTATATTTCAATATATGTTATGCAAACATTTTATTGAGTTTCCTGGATCTGCAGCCATTTCCATGTCTCAAAAATAGGCAATTTGTCAAAAAAACCCAAACAAACATCAAGCCCTGCAAAGACCGTCAGAAATTTACATTCATGGTAAATATTTTGTTCATCTGTGTTCAGCATCTCTGACATCATTAGAAATTTGGAAGATTAAATATATACATATAATACATCTCTATATATACAGCCTTTGAAGAGTTCTCTCTGCAGGTCAGTTAGAAACTCAGCTTTTTGCAGCATATTTTATTTTTTAAGATCCATTCTGGAGTATTGGCTATATCTTACACAGCCGTAGAAGAAAGAGTTGTGGTTTCAAGAAGGATTAAGGAAAACTGAAGCTAATGGTACAAACATCAGCTTGAAGTACGTTGTGTTATATTTCACACAGTAATTGTGAAAAGGCTTTCTCCGTTTTGATTCTCTATTGAAATTGTTGTTTCACAAAATCAGGAGAAAGGCCACTCATGAGTTTTTCTCGTTCTTTATTACTTACAGAGATTCTGGTTAGTAAAACCAGACTGGGGGTCTTCCAGCAAATTCATAAAAATATGCTTTTTTTGATCAAGGAGGAAGTAGTGTGCATGCTTCCAATATTACAAGATCCTGCTAATGTAAATAGGCGGTCTTACACAGGATGCTTTTTATTCACATTTCCAACATGCGCTCACAGAAAAACTGCTACAGGAATGCAAACTTATTGAGGATATACCTCCTTCTGTGCAGTAATACAGGAAATCCGAGGAGCTCTATAATTGAATGGATGTTAGTTAAAATAATTTCGTCTCTCACAAGGTTTCTTTTGCTTCTAAGGGAGTAGTTGGATTAATTTTTACTTTGTCCTGATGCCAGTTCATCACACATTCTTCCTGAACCGGCACTTTCAGGCAGATGCTTCTAGCCTAGGCTGTGGCATTGATACAGTATACACGCTGATTGTGTCAGGTCTTGGCTGGTGTATCATGGTGCTCAGGTTATTTCCAGTGCCAGGAGGAATCCACTTGGATATCCCCTAATCTTAGTATTTGGTCATGAATTAGGAAGCCAAAATGAAGAGTTGATTTTGATTTACAGAAAGAAATAAAGAGCCTGATTGAAGACAGACATTTTGAAGGGGGCTGCCTACATCCAGTTTCCATCTTCATATTTAGTATTTCTGTACTCTGCAGAAATGATTTAGCATAGAAAGGTATTGCATTCCTTTCATCCTTTCTTTTTTGATTAACATGTCACTGCATTTTACTTGCGTTTAGTATGTGGGTTTCCTGTAGAACTCCCTAATGATAAGACATCTGTGTGTGTATGTGTGTGTTTTAACGCTGTTTAGTTTTCTCATCAGCGTAGTGTATCTTCATGCATTGCATCACCCTCAGTACATGTGGTCTCTTTGTGCTACAGATCAAAAGGAAAAATAGAAGAATGGAAAATTTATTTTCCAAAATGTTAGTAAAAAGCTTATTTCCCCAGAATAATGGAGTCCAGGTAGCTGGCAGGCAGACTTTCAAAACAGCACATCTCCTGAGCCGGTGCACAGTTTCAATTCAGTAATTATTCTCATTCCCACTATGCAGCTCCTCAGTAACAAGTGGTGCATTCAGACTGCACCCCATGATTACGATGGCATTAAAAATGAAGGTGAGAGAACTCTTCACCTACACACCAATTTTCTTTCTTGCAGTAAAGACTCAAGTTCGTGTTGCTGAAAACAAACAATTAGGAAATTAAATTGAGGACCTGTGTGGCCTTGTGATTCAGTACCACTCTGAAACAAAAATTGTAACAATTCAGTGTAATAATCTGCCTGATGCGGTGAATGAGGTTCAAAGTCCTTAGTTCATGGCAATGCTCCATGAAAGTTTAAAAACAGCGTAAGGTTGCTTTGGGCATGCTCCTCTCTATTAGTCTGTGGGGACATTGTATTGTCAAGGTATCTATAGCGAGCGTTGTTGGTTTCATTTACAGACCTGCCAATAGTGGCTAGCAATTGTCTATGAAAAGCCATTATACGCTGGCCCATAAAGCCACACAAAATTTTCATTATGTTTCACTGAAAAAGTGCTTGTTTTGCAGGATAGAGGCTATGTCAATAAAATGCATTGGGTGTAACTTAAACCAAGTGATGTGCTAATCTCCTGGAGGCCTTGTGTCCTTAATCTCTGCAGGACACAAGTCAGTTTAGAAGCATGAGCTATTCTCACAGGTAAGCAACTATTGAGCTCTTTAATGTAAATTCAAAGTTAAAGCTTATCAGTGTGTTTCAGAAATTGCTTCGGTGTGGCTGTTGTCCATTCAAAAAAAATCCCTGCACTTCTCCCCAAATCCCTGGGCAACTTCCAAGCTTTGACTGTGCCCTTGAGCACCTTTTAATTATAAAGAAATTGTTTTAGGTGATATGTGCCCTGTGACCAATTGGATTAAAGGCATTTCTTCTGGCTATTATTAAGCTAACTTGACTATTGTCCTTGTGCAGCTAAGCATGATCAAAATATAAAGTATGGGAGAGCATCTCAGTTATGAACCATAGTACAGTGCTCCTGATGACTAAATTCTTCAGTCAATTACAAAAAAAGTCTCAATGACTAGTAATAGTATGATGGAAGGGTAGAGCAACAGGCACAGGATCAAGGATAGTGTAGCTTGTCTGGATGAGTTACAAACTATCTTGAAAGAGCCAGACTGTGTTTTTTTAGCATTTCAGTAGGCTGGTTGTTATTAGACAATAGGTAGGGCCATTGGAAACCAGAAGACAATCTGTGACTTCTTAGAAGGATCTAAAGATGAAGAACTAAGATATTTTGGAATGACTGTGATAATCTGCTAAACATTGTAAGATACTAAAATATTTTTTCTGGTGTATATTCCTTCCCTATTTGTATTTATCAGCTCTCTCTGCTAACACAAAATTACTAATGCATTTCATATGTGCTAGAAATTAAAGCCAGTTACTTTTCTATTACTTTGAGCTATAGCAAGTTTTTAACTAGAGAGCTGAACCAAGAATCAAAACTAGTTCTTCAGAGCTTGTAAGTTAAAGTCAAAACCAAGGAGTGGAATGCTCATCTGTATTTCTGATATTCTGATCTATCTCACTCTGAAACCATGAACTGAAACCAGTGTAAATGGATGGGCTCCATTTATTCTCCCATTGTCGCTTACTGAGTGCGGTGCAAAATCGAGCCTTTCTGGTGTGTGTGACTGTATTTGGTGTGAATTAAATGATAACAGGGAGCCAACACTTCACAGTATTTTCATTGCTTAGATGTAGCTGGAGGAGGTATAGAAACGGAAGTAAGAAAAGAACTTTTAAGAAGTCTGAAATCTCACAAAGGGAATTCTCACAAAGGGAGGGGTGTTTATTTTGTAGAAGCAGGAGGAAATCACAAACAGTAACATCAGAGCATGCTTCAGCTAGAATAGTTTTGGAAGTATTAAAAGAAAGTACCAGAGTTGATCGTCATTCTTCTGTGTGGTTCACCACTGCGAATAATAGCCTTGGTGTGGAGATTTGATCCATTTTTTTGTGGCATTAAACCTTGTAGGATTTTGACCATGTCCTTTTTGGTTTGTGTTTTATTTTTTGGGAGCGGTGTGTGTGTGTGTGGGGGGAGGGGGTGTTTGGTTTTGGGGTTTTTTTGTTGATTGTGTTTTGTTGGGTTTTTTTTTTTTTGGTGGTTTGTTTTGGGAGGGTTGGTTTTGTGTTTTTTTTTTTTTTTTCTTTTTTTTTTGTTTTTTTTAATCTGTTTGATTATTTCCAAATTCTCTTTCTATGGAAGGAGAAAAGATTTCAGCCAGATACTCCCACTCATTGTGCACAGAACTGAGAGTCCACTTAACCATCATTGCTCCCATTTCTAATATCTGAAAACTGTCTTTAATTTCCATATCAAAATTGATCAATTTATGCTCATCTATGTAGACCCTGTTATTTTCCTTTAATACAAAGAAATGCTGCTTCCTTCTAGTGTTTTTCTCTTGGGAGATTTGTAGGTCATTTTACTTCTCTCTTTGCCATTTTGCTAGATTAAAAAACCAAGTCCAGAAAGATTCTAGTTTTAAGATGCTCTGATGCTCTCTGTACTCCTTTGATCACTCCAGTAGTTCTTCCTTTCATTAAGTCCAATGTTTTTTTCTTAAAGATGGAGCAAAATTAAAAGTTGAGATCTCATCAGTGACTTAAGTAGCTTCATTGTCTTTTGCCAACATCTGCTGGAAATAATCTGTGTGGTCCCTGGATTAGGTTTCTTTTCCCTGACTACATTACACAGTATCTAAAAAATACAGTCATACGGGGTAGCTGAATTTTTCCCTGTCTGTGATATATCAGTACATTTGTATAATTCTGTCATTAAAAAAGAGAATATAAAATAATTATTGTTAGCAGTCTGTAATAAGTAATTTCATTTTATACCTATGCCCCATCCTCAATGACATCGCTTTTCCCCTCCATGATACATACACGTCTTGCTTTTATTGATTCAGTTCAGCACTGCATTATGAAGAAATGCAATTAGTATCCAACATTTTTGTGTGCCAAGGATAGCTGTAAAATTGTTAAGTAAGATTGATCCTTAAAAAAAAAATTTGAAGAACTCAGCTATTGATCTTCTTCTAGTAGATCTGTTGGTTCAGGATGACCTGCCATCATCTGTTCTCTGTTGAGGTCCTTTGGCTTTTGGTATTTCCTGTACTAATACCCATTTCTTCCAATTATAGATTATATACAGATTAATTGTAGAATTGTATAGAGAAAGTGAATAATCCCTGCAGTGATACAATTGAAGGAGTTTCTTCTTCAACTGGTTTAAATAGGATTTTGTAAAAATGTTCCCTTTGATGAGAACAAATAGAGCCCTGCACTTTTTTTAGCCACATCTTCTTTCTGGGTGCATGACGAAGACAGCGAGGAGTTAATGGCTCTGCATGACAAGGTGCTCTGTGCCAGAACTGTGCAGCTGTAATGAATTGGCTTAAACATTAATAGTATAAAGTAATTTAAGATTAAATTTTATAGCTCATATTTTTACAGTGAGCATTACCCACTGTTACAAGATATCTCCATCTCATATTTCACACCATTTAGGACGAAGTCTCATTTTCACTGAAATCCCCTCCTCTTGGCCCAGAGAGATGTTGTATGTGAGAAGCTAAAAGCAAGGATAAATACATTTAGAAACTTGAACTAGAACTGTCTTCAGCTGAATATATTTTTAATCATCTTATTTGGCAACTGTTAAATTATCCACATCGTATCCTGTTTCTAACGTTCTGCTGTTGCAACATGAAACAGTTCTTTCACAAACATCTCAAAGTTTCTTCATTCTTTTGGGATATCAGAAAAAATCTGTCTTAAAAATGTGTCTTGTTACTACAGTTTTATAATCTTTGACTTTAACTCCATTTTGAGGTAGCACGGTAGTAAACACTAAATGATAAAGTTGATCAGTGTGGACTCACAAAAAGTATATACTGACCGTAAATCAACTTGTACTGAGATTATTTTACTGCTTTTCTGATCTGTATTCTCAGAAGCACTGAGGCCAAAATGTCATGTCAATCAAACATATAATTGTATATAATACCATGTTTTTTATAAATTTGAGTAGGTGGAAAAAGAAGTGGCATCTGTACTGTAATGAATGTTTCTTTTAGTAGGGAGGTGGACACAGGAGAATATTTCTTCACCACCCATGTTCTGCAGTCCCACATTTCCTCTTCAGTTCCATAATTTCTCGTTATGGTTCACACTAATAAAAAACCACCAAAGAGTGCAGAATTAATCCAGGTTAAAATAAGGCTCAACAAAAGTCTTTCTTTACTGTTACCATGACCTATGGATGGTTGTGTTAGCATGGCAGTGTGGGAGTTGGGAAGACCAGAGGTGAGGCAAGAAGGGCTGTTTAAGCCAGAATTGCTGTAGATTCATTCTTTTTTTTTTTTTTTTTTTTTTTAAATACTGAACTTTAAAATAAATGCAAGATGTTGCCAGAACAGTAACAAAGTAATGCATTTAATTCTGAAGTATCTTTTTTCCTCCAGAGGAAAAGCAGTGTGAGAAAATAAAAAAATAAGTCATAAACTTTGGAGATGATTTTAAAAGTGCAGGTTTACTTTTGCTAAGGAGAGAAGTTCTGGCACTGACATTTGTGTCCAGAGGGTTCAGATTTTAACATACTTCTGGAGCCTTCAAACTGATACTCAGCAACTGGAAAATATGTTCTGCTTTGAATGAAAATGGGTCTTGAATGTTGCTGTTGGATTGGATTTACTGTCCTTCCAACACCTCTTTTTAGGCAGTAAAACAAAAGCCAGCCTGACAGGCCCTTAGTATGTTTGAACAGAGGAATGAATAGAGAGAAATACCTTGAGGAGCAAATACTGAAAAACAAAAGCCTGCTTGCAAGAGAAAAACCTAGCAGAAAACCAGTTTACAAAGTGGTGGCATAATCTGTTAATAGCTGTACAAAGTTTAAAGGGATACAAGGTCAATATGCTATGAAGGTAAATTAGTACCATGTACACGAAGGAGTTATACAAATAATTGTGCTGTGGAAACTGCCACCATTTCAAACAGTGAGTGGAAAGCATTTACACATGGAAACTTTTCAGTGTCACCTTTGTGAGGACAACACTGAAACTTCTCTCCTAAGTAATCACTTTAGGCTGTCATTTTGTATGTGGCAGGGTTTTAATTTACGTTTTCCCTCCCGTTGCAGTGGTGTTCAGACTGTTGTTGCCCATCAGCACAGCATTCATACTCTTACTGCCTGTTCATGTAAAATCTTACTGTCATTCTAGTGGCTTTATGGCCTCTCAGAAACTATTCTTTCCCTCTGATATTTATCCACAGTAATGCCTAACCATATGCTCCTAAAATTGTACTTTGAGTCCTGCCTTTTCCTTAACAAAAATGTAAAGGAAGTTGGTTCTTATGGGCTTCACTGTAAATAGGGGTCTTAAAATGCTCTAGATGCAATAAAAAGGGCAATGGAATTTTTTGTGGGTTGAGACTAAGCTGAGTAAACGTTTTTTTTTTTTTTCAGATGCTACCAAAATGAAAATGCTTTTTTTTTTTTTTTTTTTTTTTTCCTTCACATAGACTGCTGTGGGGTTGGGTTTTGTTTCTTTTTTCATATGCTTTTACTAGGTCATGGAGCCCTAGTAAATTCATTTCCTTTAAAGCGTAAATGGAAAATATCTGCTATTTATTTATTTTGATGTATTTATTACAATTATTGCAAATAATTTTATTCCACAGATTTTTATTTGCTTCTGAAGGAAGCAAAAGGCAGAATGAACAGCTTTTGAGACACTGAAGTGTCTTCTCTGGAGAAACAGAAAACACTTCTTCCAGATCACTCAGAAGGCAGCTAAGACAGAGAATACCAGCACTTGCTCTTGTTGAGTCTTTATGGAACATGGAGTAATGGGGGAGACATGCCAAACATACAGTCTTTTTACAACAGCGATCTCGGAGAGGAAATTTGCAGCTGTGCAAACTGTGCACACCACCTCAGAGAATAATGCACCTTTTGGGCTTACTGTAGATAAGAAGCTGGCTATAAAGTTTTTAAATTAACTGTCAAGTTAATGTTAATTATTTTTTGTCGTGGGGTTTAGGGGACAGTGAAACTGGGGCAAAATGTATCTTTAGAACCTCTGGCCTGAGCCAGTTGAAGCTACTGTCATCTACAAAGCTTGCAACTTGAGATAATGAAGCAGGTTCCTGCCAGGCATTTTGGCTCTGAAAGGTCCCTAAACAATGCAGACACAGAGAAACACCATCAGGGTAAATTCCCTTTGAGGAAACATCAATGTTTATTCAAACATCAGTGAATCCTTTTGGAACTGACTAGTGGATTGGTTTGAGGGTGAATTTAGCAACATTTCTTCATCCAGCATGTTTGTGGTATGTTAACAGTCTCCCTTAAGAAGCAAGGAATTTTAAATAACACCATATGAAATCTGGGCTCAAGTCTTCTTCTAAGGTGCATGTGTATTCCTGTGTTTTGCTTTATGATTGCTATATATTCATGTGCATAGAAAGAGTCTGGAGAAAGACTCCAGGAGGATTTTTCAAAACAGCCAGATTTCCTGTGCTCTCATTGTTTCTACCAAAATTAAATGGTGCTCTCCCAGTTTGGATCTGTTTGTTCTGAGAATTGCATCAGTTCCATGCTGCAGTAATGGGGGATCTGCATTTCTACAAATCTTAGGATGGATGATGATATCAAACTATATCCTCAGGGTTAAAAAAACTTCACCAATAGGTAATTACTTTGAACACATACAGACGTCTCTCATACTCCACCTAAATGGTAGAAAAGCTTTTAGCAAGGACACCATGCAAGAACATTAGAGAAATATGTTCTCTCTTAACTTGCAGTAAGTGGTGGACTGATCATTGTCTATATTTACCTGTGTAGGTGATGTGTGTCAGTAAAACATGCATAAACTGTAATTGTAGTTATCATTTACTGAAGCCATAATCTCAGTGTTTCAGGGATGTGGCTTACTTGGCTCTCAAAGCTAGTCTTCAGAGGGAAGATCAGTGAATTAACTAAAGGGCAGCCATACTCTTAAAGATGACTCCAAATCTTTGTCACAGTTTTGTCTTCAGCTCCCATTACAGACACATTACCTTCCTAGCTTGCTTTAGGTAGCCCTATGTTACAGCTGCATTATGTTATTCTGTGTTTTCAGGGAGTGAAACACATGGGTGTTATCCTCATTTTTTCCACCTCCTGGTTCTTGCACCACAGTTGCCTCATGCATCTAAACTCAATAATCAAACAATATAAACATGTATAAATCTGTGTTTATATCAATCACATCAGTATAGATACATAACTGTGGACATACTGTGTAAAGAATTTTATTCTGTTTTTTCTCTTGTTACTTGACAGAACCAGAGGGCATAAAATAGATAAAATGTATTTCAACATAGGAAGTTTTACATACACCTTAAAACTTTAAATGCAGGATTCAGATGAAAATATTTTCTTTAAAACATGTTTTACTGTTTCTAATATTAAAAATAATTCGTTCTCTTCATATCCACCCTCCTGTCTATGAAATTGTAACATGGTAAAAACCCCGCTGCCGAGGGCTTTTTAAAAACACAGTCTTAATACCCATAAGAGGTTGTTCAGGGAATTGATAATTGTGTTTGGATTTAAACACAGCCACTCCCAAATGCTGCATGTTGATAAAGCTTTTTGGAATCCTGCATGATCAGAGCACCTGGAGTGATCCTTGAAATACAGTGGCCAGTCGAGCTGTGGCTGTTGACTACTCAGCGTAGAAGAACGAAGCTATAAACAGAACCATTTCTAATTTTTACAGTTTTCCCAATATGGATATTTGCACAGAGTATTCCTTCGGCTGCCAAGATGATATATCCACGCAGAGCTGCGATTTCAAAGAATACGTACTGGGGGCTCAGTGTGGTGCACATTCCTCCTTACATTGTATCTGTTCTCTTTTTCACTATGTAAATAGTTTCTAACATCTCTTCTTTCCTTCTTCCCTTCAAACAGCGGCCTTTGTAGTATGAAAGAAAGATAGTACTAAGCGCGAGCCTATTTTGCTGGAGCTAAAATAATCCACCTCAAACTAGAACATCTACAAACCTAACCCTGTGATTGAAATTCGTCTCAGATATTTTACGATTTCTGATTCCTCACATTCTCAAAGAGTGGTTCCTTTTGATTTGTTTTACTGCCAATAGCCCAGGCGCTTGAGCTTGTATATGCAAGTGGTAGCTAAGGTAAGGGGGAGTAGACACCTTGCTCTCTTCTTGCCTTCCCACAGATGCATTTGTTCACTTTCTTCCCATATAGGCTATGTCGGCTGGATGACACCAGGAATGAGGTAGCTGGGATGAAAATCTGTGGAACAACACAAACACTTTTCTACAAAACAGCCTTCCAGCTACATTGGCTATAAGGTCTGTGATGCACGGTTTTCAGTTTACACCTGTAAAATGGTGCTGCTGTCAGCAAGAGGCAGTTTTAATTTACACTTAAAGTCACAGTGCATTTAAAGTGCATTTAATCCAGTTTATTTATTTTTAGTTGCTTATATGTAAGACCTTGCAGGTTAAGTGAGATTTCTTCAAGCTTGGTACTTTTAGGAAGGTCCAAGGAATCAGGATGAGTTATGGTACATTAGTTATTCAGTGGCATTCTGCTTTTTTCTGAATCTTTTATTCTCTCCTTCTGCATTGCATTTAGTATGTAGTTTATACTATGTTTTACCTCTTTTCTACCTGCTGATTGCCTTTCACCTGCATTCCAGAGATCTGCATCCACCACATCCCTCAAGGAGCCCTATCACGCTCCTTGTGAAAACATTTGAACGTCAGTTTTATCATCTGAAAGAGGTCATTCCACTGGTTTTATCAAATATAATCTCAGATGAAACCAACATAGCTACTGTCAGAGTAACTCTTAAAGGTTAAACCACACATTTAAAAGGTTCCATGTTGTGTATGTGCCCATGAAATAATTTAGGCAGGCCTATAGAGAACAGCGTTTTTGGAACTCACATAGAGTGAAAGTAGCATCCTTAGGAGCTGACCATCTCCTCTCACACCTAAAGACAACAGAAGATTCGTGCATGTTTATGGCATCAGTCTGATAGTGCATCAGATTAACACAGGGAAATAAATCATGTTTATCTTCAGACACATTTCTGTGCATCAGCACTGGAACAGAATCCTCTATAATCTTTAACCCCTCCCCACATACCCTGCCTTGGCTAACATCTGGCTCTGGCAATTTTAACTGCAACAGGCCACTGCAGCATGGGGGGAGACCTTTTTCTTCTCTGTTATGCTGTGGGATTACTACTGGGAATAGGAAAGGACAAGCTGCCCCTCTCAGGCTTCGCTCTTGAACCTTGCCTTTTCTCAGGAGCTGTAGAATCCCTCTGGGGAGATGTCTGGGGGGAACAGACACTGCCGCCGACATGACTAATTGCTGCCTTCTAACAGGGAGGGACTGATCAGCACGGGCAGGATTTTGTCTGGGCACAGCTCCAGCATCCGCAATCATGCACTTAGGCAAAGATCTTTACTTGGGTTTATTATTTCTGCTGAATTCCAGCCAGTGAGTGGGAATTCCCACTAGGAGGTGGGAGGAAAATAAGTGGAAAGACATTGAAAACAGAAAGGATAAAGGACAGAATAAATCGAGCGACAACCAGCATATTTAGAACCAAAAATGAGAAAGTAATCATCCACTCCTGGAACTTAACAGGATTTATTTTAAACTCCAACTGCCTGTGCATGGAAGGCAGGCAGAAAGCACAATAGCATTCTACTAAGTACCAATTAGTGAGCATTGGAAAGTGCAGGCCCAGCGAGGTGAAAAATTGTATATGATTTTTAGGTGTGCGACACTGGTGTTTCTCTTTTGGAAACAAATCCATTCTGCAGAGAATAAGGAAGGATGTTAGGATTTAACAGGAAGCTGGAGGCTCATGATAATGCCAACAGACTTGTTTGCATTAAGAGAGACTGTTCCCCAATAATGGTTTATTCCAAATGTTCTGGCAGGAGGAAAAACATGTATTAATCAGCTGATTTCAAGATCTAATACTTCATACTTTTTTTCTGGAACAGTTCCCTCACAAAATGAAAATATCCCAACATTTAGAAAGGATAGCACTCCACACTTTAAGTAGTTCCCAAATCCTAGAATATCCTTCCCGGTGATCATTTGTCAGGAGGGATGAATGCTGGGAGATCTGAGGCTGTAGCCTACTTTTCCACTTTTCCACTTTCCTGTGGAAGCTAGTTATATTTTTGCCTCAAGGCTTCTAAAAATGCGAAAGGGTGTTTTCACTCAAAAGTACGCTGTCATGTACTAAGGGCCTTCCTTTTTTGTGTCTTTTTAATTTTTATTCTTCTGGCTAAGAGCTGCAGAGTCGCAAGCCTTGCTTGTGTGAAAGAAGTATGTGGATAGACCCCCTGTCACACACTATACTTAAGAAATCGAGCCTGCGTGGCAGAGATTAAAAGCGTAAGGAAGAAAAAGCTGGTGGTTTATCAATTGAACTCTTTCTCTCTGTGGGAGTCTAATTGATTGTGTGGAAGTTGCCCATTCCCAGCACTGTACTCTGCTGGAAGTTGCTGTTTCTCCCTCCAAGCTGGCTCGGCTCGGCATGTGCTCACACATCCTTCCAGTGTCCTGACAACTGGCTTAACACTTGTGGGATGAACTGTCTTTCCTATACACTTCCTCAATTCACATAATAAGGTGTAGTAAATTAGGTGTCAATGTGTTTGTCTTGACACTTTTAAAGAGGGTAAAATGGTGGGTTACTGCAGGATGGGTGAAATAGTGATTAGGCCAGCCAAAATGTTACACAAAGCTCAGTAGCTTAATTCCACGGCAAAGAGCAGCAGGAACTGCATTGCTGTCTGCAATATCTTCCCAGAATCATAAAGAGAAGATTCAGTAAACGCAGGTACAAACCCAGGTTCTGTAAAATGTACTGCCTCATACAAATACAGTATTGTCTCATTGTATAGGATTTTTTTCCTGTTGTACTTTTTAAAAGGCAGCAAGAATTATTACAGGCCATAAGTGAAACACATGCTCATATCTGAGTATCTTAAAATGTATGTCTATATGATTCTTATCTAAAATTGCCTTGGAACATTGAGTGAAGGTGTACCGGTGAAGACAAGGCTCTACCCTAAACTTCTGTTTGATGATTGACTAGCAAAAGAAATTCACAGAAATGTTGTGAATAAACAGGGAGCTATATTTACGTAATTTAAAATGCTGCTGAAAGACAGGAACAATGATCAGACAATAAATGGTTTATAGAAAGGAAAACATTTAAAGTGAGAAAAAGATGAAGATTCAATTCTCTTTTTAATCTTTGTCATCCAGTGGAAACATCCTTTTTAATAAAATTAATAGTATTTTGAAGGAACTCCAAGTGACATCTTCTTATTCTTTAGCATTAAAACAGCCAAGGGAGAAGGCTATCTGCAATTTTGTATTTGCATGGTAGTAGAGGGAGACGGCCAGGTTCCTAGACTATTATTTTTTCAGGAATAGGTGCACTTAAATATATGAAATACTTCACAATTCTTGTTATGGAAATGAAAAATCAAAGTGAAATCACATTCCTCTTTTGAGAGAATAGTTTAGAAAAGCAGAAATTACAGTTAGTGGTTGCCCTCATTTTAGACTTGAAGCAGACTGTGATAGAAACTAACATTGTGAAATAAATTATTCCTTTTTAATTACTTGCAATAGAAGTTATACCTTTATCTAGAAAATCAAAGCAACTGATAGATAAGAGGAATGTTGACTTATTTAATGGATAAACTGATTTACACCTTCAGTTCATGAAACATGGAAAAGGACTTCATCATCTGTTACTACGGTGCAGGAGTCTGAGAAGCCCCGACGTGCTGATAGATTACATTCAGCGACATGCTTCTTCTCCAGGGAAAACACTGGTTCTTATTTTTGAAAGATTCGGGCACTGCTCAAATATGAGTATCTATAAAATGCTCATTAGGGACAATAAAAATCATTCTCTATGACTGCAGTGTTATTAGATATCATCAGAACTTTGATTAATTTTCATTCTTGTCCAGGAATTTGCCTTATGAAGACATTCTGTAGCCAGGGCTCACTTATCTTTTAGGTTTATGCTCTCATTTTGAGCTAAAGAGAGGATTTTTACACAGGGCTGCCCGTAACTTACTTTTGTTCGAGGTTCTATTCTGCACCAAATCACAAAGACCACAAAAAAACTATCACACCATCTTGGGCAGGCCAAAGAATTACAGAAGAAAAACAGGATGACCACACAGGGATAATTCTTTGGTATGGTTTACAGTCCTCAGCAAGCTCCCTTAGAAAACTGCCAAGCAATAACAGAGAGACCATTAATTACTTGATGCAGAAAGAGGCCAGAAAGAAATGGCATCTGTCAGGGTATGCTTTCTCCCATCAGGTGAGTGCTTCTCATTAGTGAGACAGCAATGCATATTATTGTGACAAAGTATGTAATAGTCTGTATAAAATGGGAGGGGAGGAATCCATAGAAGAGTGTTGATATATGGGGAACCTTTAACTTCTTGGATGATCACCTAAAATAAAAGGGAATAAGAAGAAATACTATCTGAATTCTTGATTATACACTGCCTTCCAGGGCAGATTGTCTTCAGAATGACTGTATCTCATACTTCATTTATCTCTACTCACAATCATTTGCTAAATCATTTAAGGCCATATTGTATGGCTTTTATTTGTGTTAAGTATTCAACCTATACTTATTCTGAATGAAGTGAAAACACTTAACATTTTCATTGTAACACTTAAACAAACCCAAATATTTAAGCTAATTTTTTGTTTGCTTTTCAAAGTAGTGTTTTAAGAAAAAAAGTAAGAGTACATAGAGAATTCATGAAGAGGGATCCTGCTTCATCTGTTCCCTCTCATTCCTCTTTCCCCAATCCCTATCCTACTGGGTTTATTTAGATCTACCATTAGTAAATATATACATACAGAAACAGTAATGTGGCAACAAATTCAATGAATCATCTCTGGAAGGGATAGTTAAAATAAGACAATGCTAGTCAAGCTTAGTATCAACTACTAAAATACAGACTGTGCTTATTTAATTAGATTAAAGCATCAGTTAAAATCTTTATGAATTATTTAACATATTGATTTACCTATAAGAGGAATATTTATGTCTTGGCAGAATGTATATTTAATTTCAATCTCTTCAGCACATAAAATAGTTACAGTAGCCAGAGAGGAGACAATATGTTCTGAAATCGGTAAGGATTAAGGACCAGAGATAATAAAGGCTTTGGCTACTTAAATAAATTTATATGGGAGTAGATGGAATTTAAGCATGTGCATCCAGAATTGTGAGGAAGGGAAAGAAGAAGGGGAGAAAGGGAGTTCTCATCATGAAGGAAAATTTGTCAAGGACATAGCCTGAGAACTTCTGTGTATTTGATATACATCTAATCTGAACTTCATGACACTGGTCCTCTAAGTATATGAGGGTTTCTTACTAAGTAAATGGACAAGTTCATAGTGGTCAGACTTGCAATTTGAGAAGCATCTTTGGGAAATATTTACTGGAATGTTAAAATAACAGTTGAACAGCTATTTCTAGTCACATAGAGATATCTTCTGGAAATTTTTCGCAGCCGAGAATCTGCACATACATTTAGTCAAATGTATTATCAAATACGTGGTACATTCTTTACTTTCTCCTGCTTAAAAAGTAGAATCGGACTTGATTTGATCATTTGATCAAATGATCACAGGAAATCAAGAGTGGCTACAGTGAACAAGCTTGCTGAGTCTTTCTATTGGAACTCTCTCATATATTTTGCTTTATATATACATGTATGTCCTGAGTTCAGCTACAGCAGTCATTTTTTTCTCCTTCTTAGTAGCTGGTGCAGTGCTGTGGTTTTGACTTTCAGCCTGGGAACAATGCTGATAACACCGATGTTTTTAGTTGTTGCTAAGTAATGTTTACTCTGACCAAGGACTTTCTCAGTCTCATGCTTTGCCAGGGAGGAGGGGAAGAAGCCGGGAGGAAGCAGAGACAAGACACCTGCCCCAACCTGGCCAAAGGGGTATTCCATACCACAGCACGTCATGCCCAGTATAGAAACTGGGGGGAGTCACCCGGAAGGCCAGATCACTGCTCGGGTCAGGCTGGGTATCGGTCGGCGGGTGGTGAGCGGTTGTGTCCTCTCCCCTTGTTCCTTCCCTTAACATTATTATTGGTAGCAGCAGTGGTTTGTATTATACCTTAGTTACTGGAGTGCTGTTATCTCAACCCATGGGAGTTACATTCGTTTGATTCTCCTCCTCATCCCTCTGGGAGTGGGGGGAGAAAGAAGTGGGGGAGTGAGCGAGCGGCTGTGTGTTTCCGAGTTACTGGCTGGTCTTAAACCATGGCAATATATGAAAATATGCAATATAAAATGCATTTATTTTCTGTATTTTAAAAAATGCAGTCTAAATCTTGAAAGCTTCTTTTGCAATAGCCTTAGATTTTAAATTGGACTGTGTGCCCAAGGACATGAGATAGGGAAGACAAATGTCATCAAGACCCTTCTGAGAGTTTATATCTAGTATGACTTATAGGGTGTGAGGCTTTAAGCTGTTTCATTTCCTTTGCTGAGGTTAAAAGTGACGTTGGATTTAGCTTGTCTCAGGGGTGAACAAAATGTATAATAATTTTTCTTGCCAGTACTAATGACTGACAGTTGACTGAACAAGACTAATTCAGTCAGCCCCTTCATGAAGTTATGATCATGGGTTATAGAAGTTTAATATTTCTTCACTAAAAGACCAATAAACAAACCTGCCTGTTTCAGGTAGTCCCCTTCTGAGGGTATGTTTTTCTAATATTTCCAGCTGATTACTCTGAAAAGACCGTATTTGGCAAGTTCTTAGATATTTTTTGAGATTCAAATTAGTGAGTGCCAAAGATTTCTGGAGTTCTCTAACAGTTCCTGCTGCCTATGGTATAATGACCTTTCTGATACCAGAGAACCAGTGGCAGATATCTAATGCTTTTTGGCAAAAAAAATTAAAATACTCTCTTTCCAAATGTCAGGTTAGGAGACCTTATTCAGACAAACTAGTTGTTTCTAAATTTCATAAAAGTTAGGATCATAAGGAACCATTAGTTCTCTTCAGCCATCCTTCTGCGAGGCTCATACGCTGTCAAGGTTTTTCTCAGGCTTTAATAAAAGGGATTTTATATCCTAAAGATCACCACAGAAAATAATGTTGGCTGGGAAGTTCATTCAGTAGTGATGCTGATGATATCAATTCATCCCATTAATCTGTTCTATGACTTTCCAGTAAAATCATTGATTATTATCAATTATATAGGGGGCTAACCTTTTCTGTAAACCACTTCATAAACACTGAATGAAATAACTTGGAAAAAATCCAGTGTACTGTACCAGTTTACTGCTCAGATCCGTAATGTCATCAAAGGCTAAAGCATGACGCCATATAAAATCAAAGCCGATGGGCAGTACTTAAACTTCTAATCTGTAATCCATAATGATTTTACCTGTGAACATGATTAGACTGACCAGTCTGTCATCCCTATTCATTTTTCGATTGTTTGAAAATATTTAAAGGTTAGTAACTCTCTAAACCTCTAGATTGTTCCCAGTTTTCTGAGGACTGTTGGATAATAACATGAGGAAATCAAATGGATCTTTTGCCATTTTCTTAATTACATTTGTTTGTTACTTTCTCTGGCACCATCGGTTCAAAAATATTTATTTTTGTATGATACTGACTTTTATAGCAGATGGCAATATTTTTATTATGCTGAATATATGCAATTCATGCAACAACGTTCACTGACCATATCTGTGGATTCAATTTTTCCAGCCATAAAGATTTAGAGGTAGTTATGGCTTCTTAGTCACATAACAGATAATATTTGTGTGTGAAGGATTTTCTTCTTAAACCGATCTTGACTGAATGCTTTAATATTTTTTTTTCCTGTAACCCAGAAAAAGTTCTTTCTGCATTAGTCTAGGAATACTGAACAGCAATGTTAGAGTAGTTCACAGGATAAGAAGAGTTCTACCAAATGTCATATTACCTATTGATAAAGAATTAACTATTGACTATTGGCAGTAGTCAATAGTTATTAGTAGTCAATATTAATCTACTGATAAATAATTTTGAAGTTTCCTAACTAGCCACAGAATTCCTCCTGATTGATGACACTTGGTATGGTTATTTAATAGCAAATAGTTGAAAATGTTCCAGTGCCCCTGTACTTATAGGAGGACACGAGAAGCTGTCATTAGGCTCATCTTGTTTAAATGCTTGTAACAGTACAAAAATCTAAAACCCCTCTCACCCTGAACATCTAAAGACAGATGGCAATAAGCCAAGGAAAGACCTACGAAGGAGAAATAGATTTCTTTTAGCCAAAACTAATTGTAATTCACCTTCCTTTTCTCCTGCTCACCTCAGAATAATGGGACAGGTCTCATAGGATAAGTTTTTAGAAGAGTTTCTTGTGAAATCTGCCACTGATTTTGATGCTTGAACCAGAGAAGAATTTTTGTCAATTTGTTGTTTTGAAAATCTAGTTCAGAGTCTTTACAAAGGCTGATTCCCTGTTTCTAATTTAGG
Source organism: Nestor notabilis (assembly GCF_000696875.1). Taxonomy (NCBI): domain Eukaryota; kingdom Metazoa; phylum Chordata; class Aves; order Psittaciformes; family Psittacidae; genus Nestor; species Nestor notabilis. The sequence continues at coordinate 127,162 of NW_009925070.1, forward strand.
TTTAAATATAAAAGGTTATTCAAAAGCATTCCAGGAGCTTATTGAGTACAAAACGACTGGGAAGGGAGATAAACCATGCTTTCTGATGAGTTTTGAACACCCATGGTCAAGAGCGCTTAGCAGGTAGCTTGTCTTCAAAGAGAAGCACCAGGTTTCATCTCCAGCATAGCTGTTGTGTTCGTAAGGTAGCTTGGCTGCCTTCAAGGTTTTCTTTCACCTAACACGCTAAATTGGGTATTTTAAAGTGAAACTAAAACCTCCCTTGTACTTGGCTTTTTTGAAACGCTGCTGGGCAAGGTGGTAGGGTGAAAAAGCTGTCAGAGGACAGCTAGGGAAATACTGTAGACTGTGTAGGGCTGGTTTTGGTAAAGATAGATACATGGTCATAAAACAGTAACAACAGCAAACCACTGATAGCAGTTATTAACATGCTCATTTAAGTTTTACTGTAACTTATTTAGGGAACCAGGGTAATGAGAGCCACAGTGTATTGTATCACTTTGCAGCAACAAAATGCTTTGGGATCGTTTTATGCTCTTGTAAAAGTAAATGTCTGTAAATGACAATCTAGGATGACAGACAGAAGAAGTGAGCATTAGCATGATAACTGACTCTACACATCTTGTGCTTATAAATTGATGGTGTTAAATTAATCTCAGTTCATAACAGGGGACAACATAAGTAGGCATAATAAAATTCCTAAATGCGAAAATCAGACTTGATAACAGCCTGATGAATATGAAGCCATATATCTGTTTGGTGTATTTGCATGTTTCTGGTCATTCACTTGTAACAAAGGTGGTGGTTCTGGTTTTGCCAAACACATACTAAACTTTATTAAAACCACTTAGAAGCAATTTACTCCATATGAGTGCTGATATTTCATGCTTCCTGAAGGACCAAAGGTTTATATGCCAAGAGCCCAACAGTATTTTATACTGCTTTCATCCAAACTGAAAAATGTGGCAGTATTATTACAGTTACATACGGACATCCACACCCACTTACACAGACATAAGTAAAGCTACTTCAGGTTTTTCACAGTCAGGTCAGTTGTAGTTTGGCATCTACCTGTAGAGCAGGTATTCTCGTTTTCAGTGATACAAATATTACTTCCTCTGGTTTGTTTACAGACATTCATTTTAATTTGTCTCTCTGAGTACTGCCAAGCCTAATGTTTTTCACCATCTGTATATAGTCTTTCATATATACTCGTAATATTATTTTTGTCGCCATAAATAGCAATTGTGGTCGTACTTACTAACCCACAGTATAATTGGCTTTGACAATGGTTGTTTTCATAATTAGTCTCAGAGTTTGTATTACAAATAATATGTCAATTTTGAGTTAAAGTTTATCACATATAACAAAAGTTACACATTTGGTTGCTGTGGTTAGGCACCTTTGCTATGGCTCTAATATTGCTTATATGATCAGAGTTAAAATAATGGGTGCCCCAAGAAAAATAGGTTTGTTCCTAGATGTAGAGTGGGTGGGTTCACGAGTTACCTGTCTCATATCTTTTCTTTTTCATACTGGGCAAAAAGGGAAACAAAAATTAATAAAGCTCTTCAGATTTTGCACACTTGAAGAAATTCAGTGGCATATAGGAGGCAGAAAAGGGAGAGCCTCACTGTGTATCGAAATTTAAGGATCAAATGCATCCTAAATAATGTTCAGTGCTAGTTACCCTGAAACTTTCCAGAGAATTATTCGGTGCTTTTCTGTATTATTTTTTTTTCTCCTTCAGGATTTATAAAGGGGGCAATTCTAACACTGTGTGAACACTACAAAGATGCAGCTGCCTCTGCTCTCTCTCCTTTTCCAGCCCCCAAAGCTGGAGGATTTAGGGAAATCTCCCACGGTAACTGCAGCTCCTTTGAATTCTTTATTTAAGGTTTTGCATTATTCAGAGAGGGAGTCTGGATTTTCCACAGTGGTGGAGATCCAGTAAGCATTTTTTACATTTTAAGAAGATGTTTTTACAACCAGAACCACTTGTGTTTCTGTCTCTGTTTCTCTTTGCAGTCATTCTGGTGTGTTTTAGAGGATTCAGAAGGATGAAAAAATGCTCCTTTTCTTTGTTTCTGGCACCAAGTGCTCTCCTTGCCTACTGTTCAGAGGTGTGTTTCAAATTTCAGGATTTCAACAGAAGAGAATAAAACAAGAGGGGAGGTCTGATACATGAGGAGACGTTGTCAGAAGCGAAAATAGCTCTGAAGTCATACAAATACTGACACAGCACAGTGCACTCCATTCTTCAGGTTCAGGGTTGTATGAAGACATAATATGCTTGTTCTGGTTATTTTGCATGTAGAAGGGTGACTGGACATATAAGATAACCACAACTGGCAAATTAATTATTGATTAGAGCACAGCCTTCTACTAAATGCAAAATTAAACATTTATTCTGATCAATAAATGATACAACATTTGTGGCTATTCCCTATGCCAAGTTGTATTTCCTTGTATCTGTATCCAGCTTAGGGGTTGCCTCAGTGCAGAATTCCAGGGAGACACGCTGGTGCCTAGGACAGGAGTGCTATTTGCTTCCCCTCCTTGCCTTTAGAAAGGTATCCACATGAGCCCTTGCTGGAGCAGTTTTCCACTGCTGGGATTGGAGGGAGCCCAGGGATGCTGGCAATCCTGGGGTGCCCAGAGTTATACCTCCATAAGGGAAAAGTGTCCTTCCCATGGCATGGACAGGGGTTTTAAAGTGTCTCCGTGTTGCCTCCTGCCTTTAGGGAAGCAGAATCTCTTTAAAGAGTATGTGGTGGACAGGGGAAAGAGCTGGTTTCAAGTTGTTATTGCTGCCCTCACCTTCCCCATCTAATTCGCTCCCTCAGAAGAAAATTTATCATTTTTATCTTGCATTTCTTCTGTCAGCCCTTGAGTGTTACACTTATTGTACCTATCCATTTCATCAGGGTGGCATTACTCTTAGCTTGAGATAATTGAAGAAGTAAGGAAATTCCACTTAATTTCTTCAAGAAACCAAATAAAATGGGGGAACCTACTTCACTTGTTCACTGCCACAATCAAGCACACTGCCCATGAAATTGCAGTTGAATATTGTATTCACCTTGTCTTCTAGAAGTATGAAATCTAAGGGAAGAAAGCTTTGCAAAAGTGGGCTTTGGATCAGGTTTAGTTGCAAAGTAAAACTTGTTTTTGAAAAGTGTGTCTTTCATACAGTGTGTGTCATACCGGCATTGCTTCAGTGGGGAAAGAACAAAGTTTTCTGATGAATAGTCAACTGGTTTGGAATTCTATTATGAAGATAATTTATAGGATTGTAAGTGTTTTGCACCTGCCTCCAGGAATGAAATACAAATGATTTATGCATCTGGGGGGTGGGGGGGAGGATAGGAAAGAGGAGGCAACTGCCTGATCCTTCCCCACCATGACAGCATATCATTCTGAGAAGTAACTGTTTGAGGTTAATTTAGATCACATCAATCTGTATTATTTGACCTTTTCAGAATAAACAGAACCAAAAAGTGACTACACAAAAAAAGTCAATCTTAAAGCCAATTACACTAATAGCATCTGATGTGTAAATGGCTGTTTATTATTAAAGAAAAAAAATAAAAATCACTGCAGTGAAGCTGGGGGGCATTTAAAGACAGGAGATGTCTAATTGTAGCATATCCAGTAATGAAATCACAGTCAGCCTAGTAGCTGATTAAGGTTAATTTGAATCACATCAATGTGGATTAACTTGGCCTTTGCAGAATGAACAACACCTTTGTGCCAACATGATCAATTAGTCCCCTTAACTTCATACGTCTGCTTGGAAAGGTTAGATTTATTAGTTATCAGGGTAACCACTTGGAGATTAAAATCTCAGGTTTGTGTGTTTGTGTGCTTCCCCTCCCTCCTCCCCCCCCAGCATACCCTAAGGAAGGGAACAAAAAAAGAAAATACAAAACTTTTTAAATCTTGGTGCAGTTTGATGTTTAATCTAATAAGCTTCTACTAAAAAAGCCATGTTTATCCTAACATTAGATAAAATGCTGGACATGTAATGGAATCATGTGACTAAGTCTAGAAAGCACTGGCTGTGCTCACACTCCCGTAGTACTGTTGCAGCAACCTGGTCCTGAATGCATTGCTGCTGCAAATTCTTTTTACATGGAGGAATCTCTCCAGAAACAAGTCTGCCAGGTCAAACCTGTGTTTTGCCTTTATACTTCTCCATCTCCTCTCCCGTCCAGTACATGGGGATGTTAAAAAGAGGGGAGATGCTGTTCACAAATGAGTGCTGGTGAAGACTCCAGAATGACCCCAGAGCCGAGCCCAAGGGCACTGATCTGTGGTCAGCTATGACTGTTGCTGTGGTGATGTGTCCCACAAAGGAGCTGGGAGGCCATATTTTTTCCCATCTCCCTCCTTTGACTTTACCTATATATTGATACCCCTTTTTGACCTGCTAATAATAAATATTCAAAGAACCCTGAGATCTCAGATTCTACAGGCTCACTAACAGATACTCCTTACCCCATATATAGTAATTAAAGACTATATACATTCAACTTGCTCCAAGAAGAGTCAGTAGTAACAATAATGGTGAGTTCAACAGATATGCTTGGTCCAGACAGCTTATGGTGGGTTGAAGTCCCTGCAAGAATGTTGTGTTTCTAGTTCACGTAAGGCAGCTTAGCATAGGTGCAGTGCTGTCTAAAGGCAGCTGTACCTCTTTCCAAGCCAAAGTGCTTTCTGGACAGTAGCATACTGTGACACCAATGCTCTTCAGCTCCCACATGGCCAAAAGGATGATGGTTGCAAGACCTGAGCAGCACAGCGGTGGACAGAGAAACTGCCATGGTCTACTCATGCAGGTCAGTGCAGCTTATTTTGTTTCATAGAAAACCCAAGCTTGCTATAACAAAAGGAACAGAAATTAAATATTTTGTGGGCACTAAAATAATGGATGGAAAATTTTGGAAAATTTATTGTTGATGAGCAAACCTGCTGAGTGGAGTTAGCACTGTCACTTCCTTATGCATATCGTGTTTCTCTGAGCTTTAAGCTGGAGTGTGTGATTTTCCACTTTTGCATGCCAACTGCCTGCTACCTAAGGCTAATTTAGTGGAGGGTCAGCTCACACAGGGGATTACTGCTTTGAAAGGAGTACCCATGGAGTGGTACTTCAGTCATCTGTTGTGTATTCCTTGCAGAGTTTACCATTTCTAGGATGGTAAACTTAGGAGAAGGAGGCACTTTTCTTCCTATTCATAGTCTTTTGCATTCTCCCACGCATTTTCAATCATGGAATAATTCTCTTATAAATAAAACTATTGCTTGCATGGAAATAAAAAGGAAATGGCTGATTTTTTTTTTCCTGATCTTTCTGATTTTTTGTGAATGGTGTTTAATCTATTGTTAAATTCTCTCTATTGTTGTAGTTTTATCTAGAAGACCAGTATGAAGCTGGAATCCTGATCTGCTGGATAGATGTGCACATTTAATCCAAGGAGATTTTTCATTATTCCGTGGATGTTTGCTCTTCACCCTTTCTCTCTTCCCAGCCATCTGTTCTGCTTCTCTCAGCTGGAAATCAGGCAAAGAGCGGGTGCCACTTGTGCCACCAGCTCTCCTCCTACCAGCTGCAAGTGCTTTACCAACTACCAGTTGCTCATGGAACAGGGTGTGGGAAGTGCCAACAGCAAAGCATCAGCAATGGCAGCATTTCCCATGCATGAACCATCACCACAGCCTTTGCAGAACACTCTGAAATGCTGTTATCTGGCCAGAGCTGTCCGTCCATGCTGTGTCCGGAGCAATCTGAATGGGAGAGGTGACTGACCTTAGCGGCATTTCTAGAAAAGAAAGTGTACTGCTCTTCATCAAAGTGGTATGCTTCTTGAGAACAGATATAATGGAAGTCACACTTAAAAATACACAGAGCTGCCTTAGAGCATGTGTTATCAGTGGCTTCACACAGACTCTGCACACTAATGCTGGTATGTAAAATAATCAGTTTCTTGTTTTGATTTTTATGAATAATGTTAAAGTGTATTGTATGTTCTTACCTGGATCTTGGTGTCATCTTTTAGGTGATGCAGAAACTTCGGCATGAAGAGAGGCCTGGAAGTCAACTCTATTCAGTTTGCTTTGTATAGAAGCCGGACAAATTCTCCTTTTGCTTACATTACTGTCTCAGGTATTACAGTGATTGCCTGTAAGAATAAAGAGGTTAATTCAGCACCATATATCATCTGTTGATAATGTCTGACTTAGTTCTTAAGGCAAAAAGTTTGGAGTAAGCAATTATTTCTTCTTCTCTATGTCACTCAGTTTGCGTCATCTCTTTTCTGCACAGTCCAACAAACGTGTGCTGTGTACAAGACATCTCAGATTGCTATTTGGGCACAAACATATGGAGCCAACAAATTACTTAAACATTACATCTGTAAAACTGAAACTTGTGAAATCAGCCAAGTATTATTCAGTTGTGCTTGACAGTATTTGAAGTATGAACCACACTAAACAAATGGCTCTTTTCAAGCCCACCAGAAAGACAAGGTGAAAGAACAAAAGCCAGGCAGTGAGAAGAAAGGAAAAGATACTCATTTAGCAACAGGAAACTGCATATTTTGTGATGGTTTTTATAATAGGCTTTGACCCCTTTTCCTCTCCTCTCCTCTCATTTTTTCTCCTGTGAGCAACCTAAGCTGGCTGTCAACAGGGGCCTCATGTGACCTAAAGCTGATCCTGAAACATTAACAAAAGGGAGATTAATGTGGAACAACTCTGAGACCTCTGATTTTTCCTTTATGTGTTATAGTGGTTAGGCGGTATTGTTAAATAAAGTAAGCAATGGCTGATAAATAAAATACCCTGAAGTCTTTTTAACTCTCTTGCGTATCAGCTTGCTACTTAGCAAAAAACCTCAAACCCAAAACAAGAACGGAAAGTCCTACAATTTGCTTTTGTAACAGGCTCAGGTCGTATGATCTTTAGACTTAAAATTGTTTGGTTTTTTTTTATATTGCTTTGTTTTTCCTGTACAAGTGGAAGTTTTTACACTTTCTAGAAAAACAAAGCAAATATTCAAAGGGGTAAAGGGTGAGAATACCGTGGGTGAATACTCAGTCATTGCCAGTTGATAGGAGTTAGATCTGGTTGCTTCATTGTGGTATGAAAGCTTAGACAGAGACTAGCAGCAGAGTGATGGGTTTCCATGGCAACCCCTTTTCCTGCCCTGTCCCACATGGGCTGCACTCTGCTCAGCTGCGTCCCAGCACAGGCATGATTAGCTCCTTCCTTCACATGGTTGCGTGTGGAATAGGAGGATTAGACATGAAGATGGGGAGAATGTCTGTGGGGCATAAAATTCCAAGGAAAAATACTATGTGAGCCTGATCATGTTGCATGGCTGCCCTCCCACACAGCACTCTTCTCAAATACAGTGCTGGGACCCATGCAGCATGGTACAGGCACCCTCCAGCCACTGCTGCTGTCCTTCCCTGCTTCCCCTGTGTTGACTTCCAAGTAGCTGCTGGGTGTTTTGGGCTGTGTATCATCTGTTGCATCCTTGGGTTTTTGCCATCTTTTTCAAAGTTGATATGGTTTCCTTTGATTTGTATTCAGTGGATAAATGTGTTGGGGCGGCAAGCCCCAGAGTGCGTAACCCAGTTTGGCCTTAACCTGTAATTAGGGCTGAAGGTCCCCAGTGCTGCAGTGTGATAGTGTCTGGCTCCTCCTCTTCCATGCACGAAAGCGATGTTGGGGAACTTCAAGTTACAGCCTTCCTCCCCTGCCATTCTTGCTGGTTGAAATAAAGTATTTCTAATGCTGTTGTCATCATGGTTGATGCAGTGAATATATGTATCAAAATATATTTCATATGAACATACGTTTATATGAGGAAATACAAGAAGTAGATATTTTATCATGGATATGAAATAATGCCTCAGGTTGTAGATAGATTTTTTCACTTTTTATTTTAATAAAGTGAATAACAAAGACAACGACCCCCACCAAATCTTTGTCCATATGAGATTATAATCCTCAATTATCTTTTTCCCCTTTAATTTTTCTGCACAACCAATGGAGTAATACCTAACAACCGCCATTATCACACCATTTGGGCAGTATTACTTATGATATTGGCAGTGGTGCCTTTCAGTCATTCTGAACTCCCTACGACCCACATATGTCTCCTTCCCCTTCACTGGTCGAATCAACAATTATACTGTGTTGATGAACTCCAGGAGAAGGGAGTCACATATCTGCATTTGCTTTTAAGTCTCAGAGTTGTCTGAATACAGAAGAAGCCTGTGGCAATTTATGCCCTGCTGAAATACAGTTATCTTAACTGATATATGGGGATTACCATAATATTTCCTATTAAGTCTATGTGATTTTCCTCCTATTTCCATAGATAAAAAATGGTAATGCATTATCACCAGTGACATTGCAGGCACTGACTTTAGCTACAAAAATAAAAACCTAGCTGTATACATAAATAATGTTAAGATTGTTGGTGTTATGTGATGCTGATTGAAGTATTCAGTCTTAGTGGTCCAAGGTTATGCTGAACATACTGAACCTTCCAGAAATTTATTTTAAAGATGCTTCCAGTTGAAAATACCCTAACTAGCTCTTCCAAATTCAGAAGTTCACCAGACGTTATCATTAATAGTTCTAAGACAGCCAACAACACCATGAATCAAAACACAGACAGCAAATAATATACAGCGTCCCTCTAGCTTTTTAATTCATGCAGAGTGACAAATATACTACATTAGGTTGGTGCTCAATCACTGTTCTTTTTCCTCTATTCCTCACCACATAACAAAATTCATTGCGTGATAAATTTGTTACCACTCTTCTGGCTGGTCGCTGGAAACTTCTTTCTAGAGTACAAAAACAACATCAGAGACATTATTTGATTTAGTTACAGTGTTTTTTGACACACAAAGCTGTGATTCTTTTTCTTTGCAAATGGTTACCTTCTAATTGTATTCTCTGGAACTGTGCTACCGTTTCACTTCTGCACTCCTCTTCCATTCCTTTTACTTACACTTGTAAAACCATCTTGCCTCATCTCTTCAGCTGAATTACATGGTGCTATTTTGTTCATTGAAAGATGAAGTTTATGGTCAACTGATGAGATTTCTGATTTTGTTTTGGTCAAATTATGTAAATCTCATGTATAAACCCGTTCTATCCCCCACAGAATAAAAAATTTGCTAAAATTCAGAAAGAAGCAAAAAAAGTATTTGTTTTGGCTTTTTTTTTCCTGAAATGTTGCTTTATTTTTTTATATACTGATGCATTCAGATGTTGATCCGGAGTCAATAAATGAATAGATATTAAAACAAGGAAGGAGTTTTTGCATGTTACCACAATGGTTTCCCAATATAGTTCTAGTAGTACAGTGACTGTTAACTTCTGGTACTATTACAAGCAAATTATACAAAGGGACAGAGCTGACATTACAGATGTGACACTATAGATCATTTGTCTTCAGGTATTTTACAAGAAAAAATAACACCAAAAAAGAAAATGTATTTAGACATCACCATCTACATCAATGTAGTTCAACTCATAACCCCCCAAAAAAGGCTGTTAAAGGCTTTGATGGATTGAGGCATAGGAAAGTATCCTATGCTTTTCTGCATATCCTATTTTCCTTACAGATGATACTGCTTTTTAAAATAACAAATCTTTACTCCAAAGAATGTTTCTTGGGTGCCTTATGTACATTTTCAAAGCAATTTGGCCGTGTCAGAAGAGTTGCTATGCTCTGCAGGGACATTTTGTCCCTGCAAGCCTTCCTAGTATAGTACACTGACACAGAGGTTCTTACTGTAAAATAGAAACCTTCCTCTTCAGCCAGAGTAGTAGATTTTATGCTAAAATTCTCCTTGAACATGGTAAACAGGAAAATGATGTGCTTGTGTGATGCTCACAAGTAACCTCTGGAGCTAGGATCTGAGGGGGATTACTGAAGTTGAGTGAATAGTTTGAAATTGAACTGCAACCAATGAAAATTAAACAGCATTTTTGTAAATACAGACTTTTTCCTTATATATGTGTATGCTGGGTAGCTTTTATTGCATTCAATTTTACAGTATTACCTATTGCGTTGGGTTAAAATGATGTTCCATGTTGAATGAAGATAGCAAGTGCCAAGAACAGAAAGAAAGGAAATCCTATTTTCTAAATGCAATTTCTGCTTCTTCAGAGCAAATTTGAGCATGAGGACTCAGTTTGATATGAAATAACATAATTAAAGTATAGAACTGGACGTTAAGCAAGTAGAGAATTGTGTGACCCCAGTTTAGTGTCAGAGTAGAAGAGCAATAGATGGGATTTAGGAATTCCCCAGCCAAACCTTTCTTCTCCACTTACTTGCCGAAGTGAAACAAATTTATCATTGACTTACTGCTTATCACTGGGCCTGTTTATGGAAAGTGTTTAAAGGTGGCAGTGAAAAGGAACCTATTATTTGAGAAAGGTATGGTCTATATATTACCTGAAGAATACCTGAGTAGCTGTTGAAGCTTAAATACTTCATTCTAAATTAGCAAATAAAAAAAAAATACTATAAAAAGATATGTTTTGTAATGAAAAGGACTACTCATGTCTTGTGGTATAACCTATGTAACTGCATTCTTTCATCTAAGAAATGATGCTTTATTCCTTTATCATCAGCCTAAGTACCATGAATTTTCTGGTACTGATGAATGTCCTTTCCAAAGAAAGCAAAGAGTAAGAGTTGAAATTAAATTACATGAAAAGACATATTTTTGCTCCTGATTTTATTTTCTAATGTTCATTTGCTCTCTTCCTCAGTTGTCTTTTGTGTTTATTTGTAAAAGAATAACGATCTAGTCACGTACTGTTTAACAGATACTTCTCACAGCTGTGTGACCCCGTTTTAAAAATTCTGCCTCCACTTACTTGACTTTCATTACTGTTTTCTTCCTTTTCTGACTACAGCTAAGCAAAGGGCAACACTTCCACTCAAAGTGGAAAATGTTCAGACTTGCATAGAAAGAAACCAGAGTCAAATTAAAACCAAAAGAGCCACTGAAGAGCTCTCTCATTGCCTCCCTCATCTCTTTCCCACTTCTTCCCCAAAAGAGATGTAACACAAGAGCAATCCCTTCCTATCAAAATGTTTATGGAAACATGTTTTTTAATTTATTGATCCCCTTTGACCCTTGCATTAAATAAATCAGAGATGGAATAAGAAATAAAAGAAACCTTTTCTTATGATAATTTTATGGAAACAAAAATACTTATCATGAACGTAAGCAATACTTAGCTGAATCCAGGACATTATTTAATGAAAATTGTCCTGTCCTTTTATCAAATATGCACCTACACATACGTTTAATAAGACCACAAGTTAATACATAGTGAATTAATTGTTGTAAACCTGTTACTTTTCGAGAGTTAAATACAACCCTACAAAAAGCTGACATTGAAAATAAATTATGTATTGTCACGTGTGAGAATATGTAATGAATGTGTAAGAATACTGTATATATATTGAATGCGTAAGAATATTTTATCAGATACCCCCAAGCCATGTACACTTACATTAAAGAAAAAAAATCATGTTTAATTAAAATTGTTTAATTAAACAAATCCTAGAATGTAGCAGTAACAAGTTGGACAAACCCAAAGATGGAACAGAAATGAAGAGAGAGTAGTAGTGAACAGTAAAATTGAGGTCAGGTTTCCTCCTGATTGCTGAGGAATCATTTTGTTGAGGTGTGATGAGGGATGCAGGTCAGCTGCCTGGTTGCAGAGTGATTGCCCACCTGCAGGTGGGTATAATGATGGGGGTATGGGCTGGGAGTGTAAGGTGATGTATCAGCAAAGAGTGATTTAAGTCCTGTAATACTGTGAAAATTTTCTGAAAAGGATTACTGGGATGACATTGAGTGCTGTACAGATTTGGCACTGATGCTATACAGTTGCTGCTGATGGGATACAGAGTATGAAGGCATAAAAACTGGTAATGGAACTCATGTCCATCTACCTAATTTTGTAGGAAATAATGCCAAAGAAATTTTTGGTTTGTGATTTTTTTTTTTTTTTTTTAAATGAAACAACAGTTTTATTGAGTATAACTGCATTGAGTAATGTAGTATGGTACATGGATTATTCAAAACACATCTTTCTTAGAAAAACAAAGCCACCAATCCTATGCACAATCAATTTAATTGTCATAAACCACCACTGCAATTTAGATTTCTACTCACCTATATCTGCTTGCAGGGAATGGAGGGTTTCAGTAGTGGTTCACTGAATATGAATATGGAGTGCTTGGTAGGGGTTTTCTGCCACAGGACAGAGAAGCAGAGAGAGCATCGCTGAAGAGGAAGGAGGCAAGGGGATAAGGAATTTTATACTGTGGGGTTGGAGCAGGCTCTATTTAAAGTTAAGTACAGGGAAGATGAAAAAGTAGATGTAGCTGATCTATGATGGAGGCCCTGAGACAGGGTGTTTTTTTTTCCATTAGGAGTCTTCTGAAGATCCCAAGATGATGGGATTGTTAAAAGGAGCCTGATGCAAGGGACTAGTGGCACTGGTGGGGAAGCAGTGTTTGTTGCTACGTGTGGGGATGTGACTGAGCAGAAGACTTCAGGTAAGCATGTTTTAACTGAGCTTTGAAACAGTATTTTATTTGAGTTACGCAAGATACTCTGTCATCATGGCTCCTAAGAGCAGAAAAGATGCCTACTGTGGCTGAGCTGGGGCCTGCAGTAGCAGCTCAGTGAATTTGATCAAATGTGACTTCTAGTGCAAGAAGTCACAATGAGGAGCTGTTCTTATATGACTGTAGATATTTTCAGTGTACTTTAGTGGTGGCCTGTTCCTGACCTGGTGCTATTTGGTGTTTTCATGGAGTGAAATAATTGCTGTGAGCACTTGCAAAGGGAGCTGAGGTGATATAGTGCAATGATGATCTAAATGAATTAGATGGAGTTTCTCAGATAAGCTTATTTGAAAATCTGTTTATATGCTGCCAAATGTTCAGCTTGATGTGTAGAAATAAAGAAAGCAGGTTATATTTATGAGAGAGAGTTGCCTGACCTGAAATAAAGTTGCTTCGGAGAAGATTTTGATGGAAGTCCTAGAAAAATAATAGAACTTTCCAGTACCTGATGTGATGCTTTGACTAAGGCAATACTTGGTTATTGAAAAACAGGGAAATGGAGCAGGAGTGAAAACATGGCATTTGTAGTGAAATCAGTTGGTTCTTACCTGAATAGAAGTTAAAGATACTGGAAAATAAGGGAGAACTCAAACTGAGAGTATTTGTGAGTATATTTTTGTGACGTAGAATACAATTGTAACAGCAATGACTGATATATTCAAATGGAAATTAACGTGTGATTCAATAATGTGTAATTCAATAATGGTTTGATAGTACTTATTTTGTTGACTTAGAAGGTTTTGTGTTGTTAGGTGGGGTTTTTTTGTTTGGTTGGTTTCTTACCTCCCAAAATTGTATGTATTTTGGTTATTTTTTTGTTATTAAAACACTTGGACTATGTGCATAACCCATGTAGATGAGGCCCTCAGTGGTACAGTTTAGTGGTGAACTTGGTAGTCCTGTGGTAATGGTTGGACGTGACGATCTTAAAGGTCTTTTCCAACCTAGCTGATTCTATGATTCTATGTATACTCTTAATTTATAAATATGCTGCCTGATGACATCCATCCCGACAGTGTGTGAGGCTAGAACTTGGGGCTATTTAATTATGGAGCAGCACTAAGTGGAACAGCAGATAATATGAAAACTTGTTCTGTGTCTAATACCTTTTTGTAATTACTAAATTCATTGTGAAGAAGTAGAAGACTCGCTTCTGCTCAGCTTAGCCAGCTTGATATACAGACCTCTGAATCCCAGATTCTAGCCAGCTGAATGTGGACTCATAGGAGGATGTAGCCCGGAATTAGGTTTTAACATAGTCTGGAATACATTCCTTGTAAATCCTGAGGAGTTCAGCTTACCCAAAAAGATGCAACATAGATTCAGTGAATATTTGCTGTTGTAGTCTTGCCAGATATATGTAATATTCACCCACAAAAGTACATGGATTAGACACTATTGTTTCAGAAATTAAATAATAGTTTTATTTGGGCGATGCGGGGAAGCTATCACAAGGAAACTAAAGAACTAAATTGTTTGTTATGAACTGAATGCAAATTGGAACTGCGTTGAGTTTCATATCCTAGCCAGCATGTACTAATTGTTACAGCCAGAAAGTTGCACTGTATCTGTGATAGTGGAGGACAGCCACTACAGCTTGGAAGCGTGTAACAGGGCACTTCATTTTGTCTTCTGTTCAGTAGTCCACAGCATGATTTCTAAATGATGCTGTTTATGCTGAAAATCACTCTTATTCCTTCTCATTCACTTCTTTTTAGGAGTGGGATAAATGTTGTAAGAGTAAAACACTTTACTGAGAAGTCTCAGAAGTTGGCTCAACATAGTTGAGTAGCTTTATCAGCTTAAGCCTACTCTGTAAAGCATGACATTTTCTGTGTACGCAAAACCCAGATGTTTTGTGACATTCTCAAGGGAGGTGTTTTATTGTCAGAAAACCTAGTGTATGGGTGTTTTTCATATCTTCTTGAGAACAAGTAAATCACAAATGCAGATGCTTGATGCTCCATTCACTTTCCCTCAGCTTCCCCTTATGCAAGATAATTGTATATTGTCAGCCTTGCAATCTCTGATCTTATTGACAAGGATAATCATGAAGGGGTGGGTGAATGTGATCCTGTGCTTTCTTTTCAAAGCTAAGGGAAACCAGGAGCAAACCTGCAGCTTAGAGTGAAATCTAGCTGAGAATGATCTAGATAATGACTGAGGATGTCTGCTGGGGAGTATGACTGATCTGTGTCCTTGTGCCATTACAAAAGGAATGAGATAACTGGGATGCTTTGCAGCAGGAAGAGAAGACCAGATGCTTATGCATTCTCGCAGCTGCTTGGCCGATTACTTTCGTGGTTCAAAATCTATTCTTTTATGCAAATCGATTTTTGTTATGTCTA
Organism: Nestor notabilis; assembly: GCF_000696875.1. Lineage (NCBI taxonomy): Eukaryota > Metazoa > Chordata > Aves > Psittaciformes > Psittacidae > Nestor > Nestor notabilis. The sequence continues at coordinate 142,198 of NW_009925070.1, forward strand.
CAACCAGAAGTATTGTATTCTTTACGTTGCATCTGTGTCTTGAGGGGCCTCAAAGCTTCAACTGTGTTCCCAGAAAAATGTTGCCAGGAATATATTTATGAGAGAGATCTCTGAAATTTAAAACCTTCCTTTTTGTTCTTTGACTAGAACTGGAAGGGGGTGGAGGGGGGAATCAGGCAGGGCCACACTGCAAATGAATCTAAGAGTGTAGCTTTGTATGTACGTACATACATACATTTTGTATGTATTGCTGCAGCAAGCTCATAAGAAAAGAGCATCACAACTAAGCAAACTTGAAAATTGTTACAGAAGAGCAGTACAATATTTACATTTCTTCCTTCAGTTGAGGTAGGAAGGGAAAGTAGGTATAAGCGTGTCCTGGGTTCAGCTACAGCAGTCATTTTTTCCCCTTCTTAGTAGCTGGTGCAGTGCTGTGTTTTTGACTTTCAGTCTGGGAACAATGCTGATAACACCGATGTTTTTAGTTGTTGCTCAGTGATGTTTACTCTGACCAAGGACTTTCTCAGTCTCATGTTCTGCCAGGGAGGAGGGGAAGCCAGGAGGAAGCAGAGACAGGACACCTGACCCAAACTGGCCAAAGGGGTATTCCATACCACAGCACGTCATGCCCAGTATAGAAACTGGGGGGAGTTACCTGGAACGCCCAGATCGCTGCTCGGGTCGGGCTGGGTATCGGTCAGCGGGTGGAGAGCAGTTGTGTCCTCTCCCCTTGTTATTCCTCTTACCATTATTATTGGTAGCAGTAGTGGTTTGTATTATACCTTAGTTACTGGAGCGCTCTTATCTCAACCCATGGGAGTTACATTCGTTTGATTCTCCTCATCATCCCTCTGGGAGTGGGGGGAGGAAGAAGTGGGGGAGTGAGCGAGCGGCTGCGTGGTTCTGAGTTACCAGCTCTGCTTAAACCACGACAAAGGGAAATCCAGGATGCAGTGTGCATCAAGATCATGGGTGGGGTTTTTTTTATTATCGCTTAAAGACAGAAATCAGTTCATCAGCAGTATCTAGCTCATGCTAGGGATATGCTTCTGAGTTCTTGGACTGAAGGATGGGAAGAGACTATAGCTGAAAGCTTTTAATATGATTTTTTATAGTAATAGTGTTAATGATGGACATACAGCACATTCTTCTGTAAGGTTCCTGACCATGAGGATATTTTAATTGCTGCCTAACCAGTTTGCTGCAGAAGCCCATCTGTTCCTCAAAGAAATTCAAATGTATGATTTCAAAGTGTCTCAGGAGTACTCTTGTACATATGTAGTAAGTCATTTTGGTGTACTTTGGAAATCAAGACCTTAAAATGTATGGCTTGTGTTACTTTAGTTTAATGGGCTGTCAGCTGTCCAGGCAGAACCAGTACAAAGTCAGACATCTCTTTAATCTTCAAAGAACATAATGAAAAAAGTGAATATAGTTATTAGCTAGGAGGTACAAAACAAGTGAAGAAAGAAGTACTTATTTCTATCATGAATTAGAGAACTGAAATTTTACCTGTCCATGTGTCTAAAACATCTGCATAGTTATTGAGTAATTTACTGAACAGTAAGTGGTTGCTTGTCTCTTTAATAAACAGTCATAAATTCATCATTTGCTCAGTGTTTTAATTTCCCTAGATTTTAAAAAAAATGTATTACCTTTGATGGCTTGAAGCAGATGAAAAAGAAGTCAAGCCTGAATTGAATAACAGGTTGATCTCTGCAAGCACAATGATTGGTCTTTATTTTTCTTCATACAGGAACCTGTCAATGGGAGTTTCATATGTACAGAGCTCTTGTATTTAATAATTGTCAGTTATTTTAGATGAATAGATTTCATACTTGCAATAAGAAATTTCTGACCTTTTCTGTAAATTCACAAGCTGCTTAGTAGTCTCAAAGTCCAGATCTCTGGAGTTATTAAAGGTTATTACATTTGCAGGTGATAATGATAGCTTTTAATACACAGGCCTGCTCTGTCACTTGTATGTTAACAGCAATATGATAACAATGATATAGGAACTGGGGACAATCCTTGCACTTTGGTTTTCAGGAGAGAACATGGTTATCTATCACCAGTGGCAGTCTTGAAGATCAGTGTTGTATTAAGTGGATGATCAAGTACACCACCCACTTTGCTCCTTCCAGCACTAAAACAGATACTAGTGGGAAGGAAAAGATCAGAATCCTACAATCCTGACATCTTCTAGAATCAGAGTAACTGTTAGCATCAAAATTATTTGGGTCATTTCTTCACCCAAGCTGCCTTTTCATTTTTTTTTTTTTTTTTGAGATTCTCAAACAATTGACCTGAAGAACAGCTGCCCTGAGTGCTGGTGGTGTTGGTAATATGGATGATGGATGACTTCGGTTTCATGGCCAAATTGCTTATCCAGGCATGAAGAAAATAAAATGCTTGTTTCTCCTCCTCCCTCCCTCCCTTTTCTAGCCTATTTCCGCTATTCAAACTTTAATCTACCCTTTGCATTAAATTATTCACTTGGAGCCAGTTTGTATATTGTGTCTTAAAGCTTTATTTTCACAAAATTTTAAAGCAGGAGAAATGTCACATATTGTACTATTTTAGCTGGAATTCTGTATGTTGTGCATATAGCACAAATAAATAGATCACTAAATTGAATGTATTTTTGAACAATTAATCAAGTTTGTGTAAACTCAGAGTAGGTGCTTGGGGGAAGGGGAAACTAATGCATGTCTGTGTCTGAACCATGAGATTTCATCCTGAAGCCTGACATTTAATATCCAGTGTGTTGTACCTTAGAAAATATCATGATGCAAAGGGTTTTTTTAGGCCTAACCCTCTTTGGACTAAGGGAGTAGTAATGCTCTTTGCCTTGAGGGAGGAAGTAATGACTTTTTCATAGAGTACAGGATGTTGTTTATCAAGATTATAATAGCATTGCAAATATGTGATGCAGTCATGTGGGAGTCCTGTGGGGTTGTGGGTTGGTCCACTTTTTGGATCTCTGAAGAGTCGCTATAGGGCTTTATCAGCAGTCCTAAGATGGTAGTGGGGGAGTGCAGGTGTGGTGGGGTTTTGTCCTTTCGTTAAAATTAGTACTTTCTGTTTCTAAGCAGAGGTCTTGGAGTTGCAGTCAAGCCACCTTCAATTTCTGGAGTAATATTAGAAGAGTTTAAGCACTAAGAAGTAATGTGGAGTTGCTGAGATTAAACTATACCAAGTCAGTCTAATTTTCTTCTGTGCTTGGGTAATGAGCCCTGCAGACCAAAGAGAAGCTGTAGAGTTTAGAATCCTTGGATGCTACTCTCATAAGCAAGTTAGGAAAGCTACATCTAGGTGAGTTCAAAACTAATTAGGAAGAGCACAGCCTGCGATTATTATCTGTCAAATAAAAAGATACATAGGGTGTGATTTTCATGGGTATTTCTTAAATTCAGTTCTATTTTTTTTCCCCATTAATAACTTGTAGTATATTAATAACTTGTAGAATATTAAAAATCACTAAGCTTACCAAATTACTAGATACTGCTGTTGTAGGAAGAATGGCAAGTGCAGAAGAGTCCTGAAAGGATTATTATGTGAACTGACAACAATTTAAGTATAAGGTAGTTCCAGCTGAGTTTCTACTGCACAAATGCAAGTAGGAATAACTAGTGAGGTAGAAGATCTGCAGGAAAGAACAGTGGGCCACAGGCTGAGCAGAAGACTCATCTTGATAAATGTCTTTGTAAAATGTAAACCTCCTACTGGAAGCAGTGAACAGGATGCCATCCATCTCTTGAGTAATCCTTCTTGTCTGTTCAGACCTGGCAAGCCTTTTTACAGAACAGTATGTTCAGGTTTGGGCAGCACACTTTGGCTTAATTCTGTCTACTTAAAATGCCTACTGTTAAATTTTTTTTCTCCTTTCTCTATTTCCTCTCTTTCCTTATGCCCACTAGCATGGAAAAGCTATGATCATTGAATGCATTTGTTCAAAGTCTTTGATAAGAAAACACAGGCAATGCTTAAAGATTTGTTTATT
>NW_009925070.1:146222-150013 GCF_000696875.1 Nestor notabilis
CCCATTATGAGCTTCTATTCCCTTTGGCTCTCTATCCTATAATTTAATGACATACAGTTTTGAGTCTTCATTTAGCTATTGTTCTTGAACATCTCTGAGATATAATACAACTGCAATTTGACTACTGTTGAGGTGTTTGCATATTTTATAGTTACTGAAATGTGTAAGCCTGAAGTGTGATAGGTCAAACTGTGTTATCTGTGTACAGCTTCTAGATATGCAGCTTTTCAGCCGGTCTTTGAACAACTTTATCTCCCAATTAGTATGTCCTGTGCTAGTTCAGATATCAAACAAATCATAACCTGTCTGTGGCTGCTCTTCATTCAGCAACATTCTTGATCTTAGAAATTCTTTTAAAGTGAATTATCTGTATGTCCGTGGCACTTTATATCTAATAAAAGTATCTAATGATATCTAATGTCTATATCCCATCTAATGTCAAGTTTCCAGACAGCTTTAGTGTGACTCACAATGTGGCTGGACTCCACCAGCCACTTTCTTTAAAAAAAAAAAAAAAAAATCTCCTGCAAATTGTGATGGAGAAACACTGTAAAGCTGCCAGTTGAGCCTGGCATTCACATCTGGAGAATGTGTGGAGAAGTGGGATTACTAGAAATGGTGAACATAAGAAAGAACAAATGAGGGAGGATGAAGGTACAAGTTTAAAGGAGAAACTTTCTTTTTGGATATATTTGACACAGCTCTGCTTTCTCTGCTCTTATTTTGATACCTGTGGTTTCCCCACTAAATTTATGTGACAGACCTGGATTAGAGAAAGGCAAATCTTACAAGAAAGTGTTTTTAAATGTGAAGCTTAGGGGACTACAGACCAAATACTCACTTGAAACTAGTACAACTCCATTAACATCAAAAAAAATCAACACTAATTTACCTAAGGTATCCCTCTGACCTTTTGTTCTTGTGAAAGTTTAGAATGATTTACAATTTAATATCATACATAGTTGTTTTTCAGACCAATTTCATTTTAAATGTTTCTGTGATAAAGGTAACTTTGCTTTCAACTGTCATGAAAGTCCAAACTAAAGCAAAGTACAACATAATCAAAATACATCAAAAATGCAGCTCGTTTATTAGGTAAATTCTGACTTATCAAGTGTCCTTGAGTTTGAGTTGCCTCTGATCTTGCATCAAAAATTCTCCTTGTGCTTTCTCCAACACTCATTATCACTCATTAAGGGCTGAGGTTTAGAAATTGGAAGTAAACGTCAGATTTCTGAAAAGCAGCAGTTTTCCTCTTAGAAATCGTTCTTCTCAGGTGTCAGACTTAATTCAAGCTTTGAAAGAGGGCAGCTGTGAATGGGCATCACAGGTACAGGTAAGCAAGTTTCAATTACAAAAACACACACAAACCCAAAACCTGTTCATGTTTTTTAACTCTGTTTTCTGTGGGATTCTCTTATCCCTGGGGAATACAGTAGATGTGTTGTTTCGAGCTCTGTCACTGAAGGCTAAATGCAGTAGGCCTAAAAAAAACCCAGAAGGACAGTTTTTCATTTCTAGTAAAATATATTTAACTGAAAGTAAACATGTAAAAAATATTTCCAAGTTAACATTATCTCACTGTGAAAAATCCCTAGTCAGATATCAAAAAATGAGCCTGGGATTAAAAATACATGGTCAATAACTACTGAACCCAGAAATGAAAAGAGAAATTCCAGGATATTGCTTCAACTGAAATTACAGCATCTTTGAACATAATGGAGCTTAGTTGTATGCCAAATGGTACAGGTTACTTCTACCCATTCATTTAGGTGTCAGTAGTAGTAATGACTTTCTGTATTTGTCTAAAAATAAATTCTGCCTTGAATCTCTATTTAGAGATGAAATATATTTCTGCCTCTGTGAAACCATAAAAATATAGAGCTTTGGAAGCTGGCCATGTTACCATCTGTACAGTAGCGCTATGGGTGGTTCCTTCCCCACCTTTCTCCAGGCAACTTCCCTGTTCAAATTACTTGCTCTTTTCTGTGGCAGAAGAGCACAGTTATGCAGCCAGTGTGCCCATGAGGTTGCCTTGTGGTGATGATACATGTTTTCATACGTGTGTTTTTAGTAAAGCACCTTCCCACAAATGGACATGCTTCTGTGAACATGACTTAGTATGTAAAACTGTCTTATTTGAGATTTGGATTAGTGAGACAGGACAGAATTATTTACCTTACAAGGGGGTTGGGTAGTTTATTCCTTGCCTTAAACACCTTGAAAAAGCTTTGGTTATATATAGGCCTCTGTAAGAAATGGAATTTCCCAGGCATGTGTCCATACAAGTATGTGTTGTTGCAGTCTGTGTGCTTCCTACATGATTTTTTTTGTTGATTTTATTTTTTTTCAAGATGTGTTTTTGTTCACAATTTGTGCCACTGTGGTACTGGTGAATGTTAATTAATGTTGCTTGAGTAAGGAACAGGAAGGGGGATTATATTGCTGGTGAAAATGATGCTAAATATGCAATACTTCTAGAGCCTAAAGGGTGTGCTGCTTTTAAATCAAAGATAAAAGCACAGAATGATATTCTGTATCCCATAAGTGACATGAAAAGAGAGTGAGTTAGGAGAAATCGGAACTAAAGGGGTATCTGTTTACATGGAGAACAGGGAGAAAAGGGGAAAGGTATGAAGTAATTGCTGACTGGACCACCTGAAGACCAAAATCCACTTCAAAGAAGGCCTGTAAGATGTCACATATTTCTCAAGCATCATGTTGTAAATAAGTCTCCTTGTGGAAACGCTGATAAAAACTATGATTGAGATCTGTTGTGACATTCTTGGGTTGCTCTTATATTTAAGTAACTTGTTTCCCCCTCCAAATTAAAAGAGTGCAAGTTTCCCTGTGTGTTGTCCTTCCCATAAGACAAATCACAGGACTTTTGTAACATATACTGATAATCTGTAGTCCAAATTGATATGGTCCAGCTTGCAGGCAAGCCTGATTGCAGCAAATAGCCACTTTTAGGGGGAAGCTGCTGGTTTAGAATAAGCTAACCGTACTTCTAACACCAGAAAAGCCTCCATCCCAGCCCATCCTGTTTAAACAGCAGCTTCTCTGCTGGTGCTTACATGTTGCTAAGCAAGGAAGTGCTTTCTAAATTGAGAACTCTCTGTTGCTACCTTCCATAAGCAGAGATCAGATCATGGATGAGCATTTGCATAGTGGCACTTGGTTCCCTCACCTGGGATGTCAGCCTTTGGTGCTAACTCTGTGGTTTGTGCTCTCTGCTGATTAGCTGGACTGATGAAGAATAGCTTTACTTCTGTTCGCATCTATCAGCCTTTTGCGCTCTGCCAAATAGTTTATCTTGCCTCTAGTCCCCAAACCCCTTCCTTCCTCTCAGGAGCCAGCCTTCTTTTTTTTCTCCTCCTCTTTCCTTATCTTTCTCTGACTGCAGCCTACTGTTGAATTACAAATTTTTAATAATAACCTTAAAAAAAAAAAAAAAAGCAAAGAAGAAAGGTAACTTCCCCCCCCCCCCAACTCTGCAACTTCTCTGCAAACTAAAATATCTTTATCTTTTCTGCATCTCTTTGCTCTTCTCCTAGAAAGCATTTGTATCAATAACATGGAAATACCTTTTACCAAGGCGCCTTCTAACTGATCCCGCTAATACGTATTGCAATGTAAAAAGAAAATGACGAAAACAAACCCACCCATACTTTGGTTAACATGCCAAGTGATACAGTACACTGTTTATGCTCCAGATGATGCTGATCTCATTAATATTCCCATTCTGGTGAAAGGAGGGAAATGTGCTTTGGTAGTTCTGTGGATCCTGC
>NW_009925070.1:150044-166273 GCF_000696875.1 Nestor notabilis
CCATTACGATAATGAACAGATAGTAATTCCTAATAGTAGATATGGATGTGATAAGACTGGGTCTTTAGCATATTAAGTCACTAATGGACTATAAGCCTTCAATTAGCAACTTCATTCTGGATCAGTAACTTTATTGCTGGACTTTGGTTTGGTATGTACTGCAAAAACTTATCTTCCCCTTCTCCCCTTTGGGTAGCAAGTTGCAAATACCAGGCTGCAGCAGATACTGTGAGCCCTTTGGGAGCAACGCCCCCTTTTTTCTTCCTGCCCTAGGTTCTCACTTTTCTTCAAGGCCTGATTCTCCTTCAAAGTGAATGTATTTTGCCCCTTCTTGTTGAGAGTTAAAGATCCCCTAGCGGGTATTGCATTAATTCTCAGTTGAGCATAAGACCAACAACAAGCTCTCAGCTCCCTTCCAAAATGAGTGTCCAATATAATTACATAAGAGAGAGATGAGTAACAGCTATGAGCTGGTTGTGACAGAAAAGCAAGGATAGATCTTCGTCTGCTTATCTGTGCCTGCCTTTGGTATGTTGGTTTTGAAACTGAATTTAGTCTTGGGCAAATAGCAAGTGAAAATGGAAGACTAAGACTAGATAGTAAAACATGATCGCACAAATATTCTCAATTTAAGCCTCAACTTGAAAGCTTTTGGAAGCTATGGGAAAATTAGCTTTCTGTTTTTCCTGAGCATTGTGCATTCCACTTTGCTGTAATGGGTTGCTTATGGCAAGATGATGCTTGGAAAGAAGAGTGTCTTTAAAGTGGTGAGGAGTTAGAAAACAAGAACTGTCATCTTGAAATGGCAAAAAAAAATAATGTATAATACGTAAATTTATATATATACTTATAGTTAATTAAAGAAGCCTTTCTTCCTTGGTAAACGTCCCAATCGTGAAAGGCAACATCTGCAATTTCATCTTGATCTTGTGATTTTAAGTGAGTGAGAGAAGTCATGCATTTCACTTGAGTGGAAGAAGAAACAGAAGATGTCATTTCTTCAAGAGATTCTCAGCTAGTCCCAAGGGCTGCATGTTGAATATAAATGGACATAATATTCATGTTCGTTTTCTCATGTTGTTTCTTGATAGTTATTTCCTGCATGCGTTACATGTTAGACTGGTCTCAAATGTCATTCAAGATAATTTTTTTCATTTATCACTGTTTTTTACAGCTCCTTCAGTAATTCCAGTCTATTGCCTTTTAGCACTTACTGCCTACTGGCAGATGTAACATATTCAGGTCATATGAGTTTATTCAATACAGAGATATTTTTTACTGAGAATGCTCAAGTGAGTAGTTTAATTTTAACTTGAACTGCCAGCAACAGTAGAAAATGAGCTTTTTTGTTAACAATGTTTTATTTTATTCTACTAAAATCTTAATTTCTAATTTAAAATTAACTCTGACCAAAATCATCCATTGCTGGTGTTACATGGCTAAACTTGAAAAATGCATTTTCTATATTTTTAGCTTTCAAGTCGCATAATCTTTCTCATGTAATTAATGCAGCTGACAAAGTATGGTAGCATTTTATATGTAAGCTTTTAAATTAATTTACAGTGGTTAGAACCATTGAATTTCTATAAATTTGTTCCTTCAGAGCATGAACTTATGGAGCAAATGGCTAAATATCTAATTTATGGAAGCAATCTTATAGGTTACGTACTCGGACTCCAGAAAAGATGAAGTCTTTTTACTTTTCTCACCAAGAAGTCTCTAAGCGACCTGTTTATAATGTAGTTGCTGAGAATCCGGTTAGATATAAGGAAGAAATTCTTTACTGTGAGGGTGGTGAGGCACCGGAACAGGTTGCCCACAGAAGTGATGAATGATCCATCCCTGGCAGTCTTCAAGGCCAGGTTGGACGGGGCTTGAGCCATCCAACTAATGGAAAGTGTCTCTGCCTGTGACAGGGGGTAGGAACTGGATGATCTTAAGGTCCTTTCCAATCCAAACCATTCTATAATTCTATGTGGTGCTTCTCGGTTTTCCCTTTCAGAGATCTTCAGGGAGATGTGAACAGTGTTTGCTGGAAGGGGGTGGGGGGAGGATGCAAACTTGCTGCTGTGGCAAAATCCTCTTCTCTTATTTCAGAGAAACCTTCATCAAGAGATCTATAAAATAGGGAGGTGTAAGCGCAAGGTACTACTCTAGCTATACCTCTAGGGTTCACTTCTTTACTTTTCTCCTTTCTCATTAAATGGCAACTATGGCCATCAGCCCTTGAAATAAACAACTGAGATACAAACAGAAGTGGTAGCATTCGGTGTTAAAACTGCCTAATACTTTTCAACACAAGAATATTTCAGTTGCTATTTTGCAACCAAACAGCAACTGTTTTAGTGCAAGCTGCTTTGCCAGATAGGATTTTCCCTACTCTTTTTAGCCTTTCTTGCTAAATAGCACACAGAGCATCCTTATAAAAACAAAGCTGGAATAATATGCTTTCATCTGGCTGTAAACTCTGCAGAGCTCTTGCATTATTCTGCAGCCGTGGTTTGTAGGGAGGCTTGGTGCTGGCGAGGGAGTCTGCGAAGGATGTGCTCAGGGGGTTTGCTCCTCTGTGAGCTTCCATACTAATTGTTGCTTTCCCCGCCCCCCCCAAATAGGGAAGTTCACATGTGCCCCGATGCCTTAGAGATGCAGTTGCTGAAACCTGCTATCCTGTGGTGGAGCATACAGCCCTGAAACAGAGTTGGAGGTGTGCGTTTGTGTCGTTTTGTTTTCTGTTGGTTATGGGTGTGTTTTCTTGGTGTCTGGGATGTGGTTTTTGTATTGTTATGTTTGTCAGTTGTTTTGGGGTTTTCTCCTCTTTCATCTGCAATTCGCAGTTTCTAGGTGTAAGTCAGTGAGAGAGTGAGTTTTGGAAGTAGTGTTGTGTAATGGAATACAAGAAGCCAGAACCTATGTGAAAAGATTGGAACATAAGGTCAAGCAATGGGGAGGAGGAGGAGACCAGAATGAGGACCTGGAAAACTAAAACTAGGGTTTAAATAAGATCACTGAGACTTGTAAGGTGTAAGCAAAGGCCTTCGTTATGCCATGCAGCATAACCTTAGTGTTGATAATGTAAGTCATCTTCCACTAAAACGTCTCTGCTGCCCTCCCCCACCATCCATTTGCAAGGCTTGCGAAATGGTTTTTAGATGGTTTTAGAAAAAGCAGGCTTATTCTTTAATAAATGTCCAGAGGTTTTGTATGTATGTAAATATCAAGTACTGTTGCAATGAATGTAAAAAAACCTCAATTCAGAGTAGTTTATTTTAAACTACAGATTAAATTCACCAGCTGATTTATTTTAGATTTGTTCCCTGGATTTGCCTCTTTTTCACTGATGCATTGATTACCTGTGTATTCATCCACACAACTTGAGATATGTAATAAAATGTGAACAATAAGACAGGCAACATAAGGCTGTATGTTACCAGAAAAAATCCCTGCTGAGTTTGGGGCAGCTCCAGAGGTCTGTTAATCAGCTTTCTCTGGCTAATCAATGAAAGAGTTCTTTAAAATCAAAGCAAAATGACACCCGTAGCTTTGATCCTAAAAAGTGTGGGGGAAAGTTATCCCACTCCCTCCTTTTATAGTACCTGGCATGCCATACATAAATACTATTTATGTGTTTCTTTTCAAAGAAAGTGGTGATCCTGGCTGCCATATTTGACTGTGGCTTGGGAGGCCAGGCTCTTGAGTGGGTTCTCAGGGTGCAGCACGTGGTTAGAGCTGACTCTTGAGATGCTCCTGTGATCTACCAGTTAGTGGCACAGCCTGCCCAGCAGCGTATTCTGGAGCTGAAATGTCAACCTATGATGGTTGCTGTTTGTTTTAAATCCTTTAATGAAAAAAAAAGAGTTATGTGGTGGAATGGAGAACTTGGAAAGTATTGCACTGCTGCACTGTAAAACATGCTTTGGAATGTCTTAAGAAAAAAATAATTTGCTAAAAGGGTTTTAATTTCTGTTTAGTGCTCTGTCAATTAGCAGTTACTGGGGTTACACAGGTATAACAGTGTAGAGTCCAAACAAAAAGGAAGCATACTCTTACATAATAACCGTACAAACAACACATGTGAGTTACATGCTTTCACAAGGTCACTATGACATGGAGCACAAGTGAAACTGAAGTACGTACCATAAATCTGGTAACACATAAGCAAAACTCTTTTGTCTTCTTGGGCAAACAGTGCTGATGCTAAATCAGTGCCTGAAAGTCAGACATTAGATTTTGCACCAGCTCAGGTCCTGGTGATTGCTATGAAATAAGTCTGGCTAACAAATGCCTGCCCTGATTCATCAGGCAGGTCTTGTTAAATGTGATAGTTACCTTTAGATTATTCCCAGTATTAAAAGCTATTGCCATAATAAAGGCAAATTCTACCTCCCTCAATAAATCAGAGCTGAAAAGAATAGTTCTGCAGAAATAGTATCTCAAAAAGAATCCACGTATTTTCCTTTCTTGCAATTCTTTCTTCTACAAAGTAATTCCCATTTTGGTCTTTCAGGAGGCTCAATGAATTTCAGATTTGTACAATATAAGTAGTAACAAAGTGGTGAGTAGTCTACTTTTTTCTTTACCTCTCCAAAAATAAGATACTTTAACTGCTGCTAAGATAAAGTTACAGCTGCACTTCAACAGTGAAAAGTAAATAAGTTGGTTTTATCTCTTTTAAAATTGCAGGGTGTTTTTTTTTCTCCAGCATCCCATTTCATTTATTTTAGAGTCCTTCTTAAATAGAAGGCCTGAAGAACTGCCAAGCTGGCTTCAGTTGTGAGTGATGACTGAAGATAACTGGGTTATGTCTTGGCTGAGAGAAACTGGAAACAGTACTGACATCTCAGGAATACCTACTGTTTAGTGGCTTTTGAGATGCTTAAGCAAAAACCCCAATTTATTTATTTTGAATGCAAGCAATGAATAATAAGGGAATGTGGTATAATCAAACACTCGCTGCAAGCCGTTCTTAATATTAAGCCTAAAGCCATTAAGACAAAAATAAAGCACCCTCTGTTTTAATATTACTAACATTAGATAATTTGGGAATTAATATATAGTAGTGTATTGTAATAAACATCCTATAGTTAAAATGAAAGTAATGAATGAATTCTTAGCAAATAACTCTATATAATTGTTAGCTTGCATTTCTTCTTGTGTTATTGGCATTGTACTAGTGAACTTACTAAAGTTAGACTAAGGATGAATTTGCAAACCCTTTACACAGGGCCTTGATTGTGCCTTAAAGACCATAGCATCACTGGACAGCCAAAGCTCTGCAAGGAAGAGCACAAATGATACTTTCTAGGTCTGCCCTCAGCCACCCCAGGTAGATCTGGAAAGAGGAGTTGGGATGGCTGCTAGGGAAGTGTAAAATGGGGCAGCACACTGTTACATTGCTACTGATTTGGGACTTCATGTGCATGTGTAATGTTGCCGATGTAGGTCTGTAATGAGGATAAAGACAATAGTGGATACTTGACCTTTGTTTCTACAAGGATAGCTGTCTAACAGTGGCTGTGCTTTTCCTCAAGAGAATTTGGAAATACGCCTTTCTTTCAAGGTAAACTTGCAAGAAGGGGCTGTGCTACCAAGAAGTTTTGGATTCTAGGAAACCTAGTCAGATGCCTTAATATGGCTGGGATCTGGTACTGATGGAGTGATCGTTTTCTGCTCTAGAGGATTAAAAAGGGGTAACATCAATTGCAGGCCCTCCTTGTCTGTCTGGGGTTTGGATATTCCCCTGTCTCTATCCTGCAGCATTTCACACTTAGAAGTCCAAGCTTTGATTACATTAACTGCAGTCTCCCAGCACTGTTCTTCAACTTGTCCTCTAGTCTAATGCACCTTAGAGAAGCTCATTCCTTCCAGGAGGAGAAGCTTCTTTCCCATTGTGAGGTGCTTCCAGTCAACATGTGCAGTCCCTCTCCATACCTTTTCCTTGGTTAACTCCACCACCCAAAATGTGGCATGCTCCTTTATCTAGGCACTCTGGGTTTCTCCAGAGCAGTGTGACTAAGTCCTGCTGCTCAGCCTGCCCACCACCTGCCAAAATTGCTCATCTCCCACCTGCTTATAATTCCCACCATCTGCTGAATAGCAGGATCTTTCCCTTGACCCTTGCCCTCGGTTTGAAGCAGTGCACACGTACACATGGGGCCATGACCTGGAGAAAGCAAATGCACAGTGTAGGTGTGTGAGGTTTTTTAATCAAATAAAATAAGGTAGCCATGATAAACGGGTAGCTGAGCATTCAAGTCCACTTCTGGCTCTGGGCAGCTACTAATTGATTAAATTTCAAGCATATCCTGAGCCAGTGCCTTAGGAGATGAGTGGTTATATTCGAAGGACTAGTGCCTTTTCTTTCCTTCTCCCCCCTCATCCCCAAAGAGTTTTGGGATATGAGCCTTGTTATCTGTCCCAGTGTATTAGATCCTATCTACTTACACAGCATTCTTAACTGCATCTTTCACAGAGTGGTTGAGGTTGGAAGATACCTCCTGGAGATCATCTGGTCCCATGCCCTGCTCAGAGCAGGGCCAGCTAAAGCAGGTTGTTCAGAGCCATGTCCAGTTGCATTTTGGATCTCTCCACAGATGAAGACTTGGCAACCTCACTGGGCAGCATGTTCCAGCATTTGACTACCCCAACAGCCTTTTTAAAAGGCAAACAAACCAACCCAATCATTTCTTAGTTATAATTTTTATTCTGATGCTTAAGTGGGACTTGCTATAATACTGTTTTTGCCTCCTGTGCTGTCACTGGTCTCTGCTGAGAAGAGATTGTCTATTGTCTTCGCTCACCCCCAGGAAGTATCTATGCACTGTGATAAGATCTCCCCAAAGCCTGCTCTTCCCCAGGCCAACCAGTCCCACCTCTCTCAGCCTCTTGTCTTAGGTCAGGTGCTGCAAGCCTTTAATAGTATTAATGGCCCATCTTTTGGTCCCTCTTCATTATATCCATGCCTCTCTTGTACTCAGATGCCCAGCACTGGTGCCAGTACTCCAGGTGTGCCTCCCCAGTGCTGAGCAGAGAAATTCAGCCAATATTCAGTTGCCCTCACTGTCCATTTATGTGTTTGTCCTTAAACCATGACAGTAGTCAATACTTGATCAGTTTCTCTGAGGATGTTTTGGGGGTGTTTGAGCAAACCGACTTAGATTGGGGCACCTGTCTCAGAATTTGGATGGCTGGAGTGGAAAAACACTGTTCTGCTGCAGCTTAGGTAGAAAAGCAGAGAAAACAGTGAGGATGGGGTTGCTCTGTAGTTGGACCTTAGGGTCAAGTAGTTGGACCTTAGGAAGAAATAAATCTGTGCATTTGCTCTTTGAAAGACAGTCATACTACTGAGGGTTTTTTTTCCTCTAATGTTCTATAGGAACCCAATAAAAATGAAAAATACAAGATTGCATTTGTTTTTAATAATCTACAAAGTTTAAATTGTATGTCCTATAGTTTATGACTACATTAAATACTATTATATAGCATTACCTGCAACATGAAATGCAGCGATGAAATGCATTTTTAAGTATCTCCAGAACAATAAAGGTATATTATGTGTAAGAATGTGAATAGTAATCAGCTCACCATTCATCGACCAATGTCTGTCTTTGGTAGTAGCTTCTACATGTTTGGAATACGTAGAACTACTGAACTGTGTTAATTCTAACTTCATAACACTATATAGTCTGCTGAATTCCCACAGTTAACTGTCATCTCCAGAGCTTTTCTAAATTACTTTGTACTTAACTGGGCTAGAAGATATTTCTTTATCCAGGTAGCCAATTTAACCACCCCCATATCCTTCCATCCTCTTCTATTTCAAATGTAAATACTTCTGTCTTGTCTTTCCATAGAAAGATAAACAAAACTGAACACAACCATTCAGTCCAGTATTGCATTGAACTCGCATTACTAGATACATACCTGAGTAAGACTCTTTGTACACTTGGATTACTGGTTCTATAAACCACCTATTTAGAACTATATTAAAATGCTGTTAATGCATTTTTCATTTTTATAGTTGAGGTGGCAAGTGAACTTCCTAGTGGTACAGATAGCCAACCTACTCATTTGTTGGACAGAAGTGAGAAGCGTATAAATTCAATTAATTTGGAGAATCACTGGGTATACAATTTGGAGTCTTGAGTGCAGTAAGGGATTCTGCTGTTTAAAGCTCTAAACTGTTTTGGTTGTTTCCTTTCTTTTTGTGTGTGTGTATGTGTCAAGGAGGTGGAAGGCCAATTCTTATTTTCCTATTAGATAATAGGCTAAAGCTGCTTTTGCAACTGATTTTTGTCTTCAGCAAATATACTAGACAGAATGTGATCAAATTCAGCTCTTGGAAACAAATAACAGCTACTGGTTACTGAGGTATCTGCATCTTCTCTAATGCTCTGAAACATTTTATTGGTTCCCATTACTCATGATTTCCCTTTGATGGGAATCTCTAATATACATGCAGTGTTTTTACTTAGCCTTGCTAAGGTAAAACTATTAAAGCTTAATATCCATCCCAATTTCTGTGTTTTAAATTGAACACTTCTTATCTCATAAACAATCAATATTCACTATTTTCACGTGCATTGAAGTGCTACGTTACCTAGATCAGATCAGAAAATCCCATATTTTGTTTATTTGCAGTTTATGGTTATGTTTTATATACCCAGAGTCCAGTCCCTTCATAAAATGAAGAATTTCTCAAGAAACATTTTCCCAGATGTCACAAAATCTTTTGCTTATGTGAATACACACAACTGTAAGTGACCTAAACTTTTGCATCAGGGTCTCTGCCTTGTTTGCCATGTGTCATGCTTAGTGGCGTTCTAGGTCAAGCTCATGGAGAAAGTCTGAACTGAAAGGACACTCACTCGCTCCAGAGGCAGTGTCCTCTGTCCCCCCACCTGTGACAGCCTCTGCCTTCCCCAGTGATAGGCATGGCCAGGAGGACTTGTTCCTGAGTGTCCCTGTGAAAGTATAAGATGAAAGCTCTATTTAGCTGTTCTTTGTGGAAACGCAATGTAAATCAACACCACTGCGCTGAAGAACTGCCCAGTGCCTGAAAACAATACTCACTTCATCTGTTTTCTCTTTTTGCTTGTACACTAACAATACTGAATGTTTTACTCCTTATCCATAAAAATACATTTCCTTGACTGGGTTTCATTTCCAACAAACTATTTTTTTCTTAAGCACTGCATAAAGCTTTTGGTTTAGTTAGGTAAGCCTTTGTTGTTTCTTGCTGAAGAACTTGTTATTTTCTTGCTGAAGAACTTAAACATGAAAGTTGCTGAAGGAAGAAAACTATTACCTCCATTGTCTCCTCTACTTATGTTCTCCTGCATCCCATTGTGTGCTGTATAGCATTATCATAATGCACCCTGAACATGACTGTTCTCTTACATACAGAAGTCTTACTTCAGCCAGATGGATTCATCATTGATACAGAAAAGGTCAGGCAGTTGCCGCAGTCAATATATTATTTTTTCAAGAGTATGCATAGAGGAAGTTTTTCCAAGTATAGTGTCATTTTTTCATTATTGGAGCCCTTAAAATACCAGCACCATGTAATCTACTTTTAGTATGAGTCTGTGGAAAGCTCATGAAACAATTGTGAACTATCTGTAAATTGTTTCAGTCTTTTTTAACATCTTTATCTGTAACTTCGTGTTGGTGTTTAGCAGTCAAGGTGGTATGATAGTACTCATTTTAGAGAGTAAGCATTGGAATTCTTTGTTACAGACATGATCAAATACAAGCCATGGGCTACTTATTTATTTATGTTTATAAACCGGTAATAAATTATACTGGAGAAAAATTAACTTTGTGGTCACATGAGGGCTGCCTGCCTTTTAGCCAGACACCACAGTTATTTTTGGCATGCATGAAGGTTGCCTGTGAGTCCTAAGAAACCATGGAAACAACTTTCATGTTTGCACTAGTATCACTTCAATCTGCATTTCTCTTCCTTGACTATATATGTTACTGTCATAAAAGACACATTTCAGCAAGGTACAATTGGTAAAGTATCCCTTTCCCCATTTCAGAAACAGGACAGATCTTGTGAATTTCCTAATATGAAAACCACGCACTTAAAACTAAACAATGAAATGATGATATGTCTTGAAGCTAATGTAAAACAAGACTTCAGCATTTTTGTTTCCATTTCTGACACTATTACAGGTGGCCTGTAGGATGGGCAATAAATGTACTCCATTAAAAAAGAAAAACCCCAAAGTTGGGCAAAGACTTAGATGAGATTCTCCTTTCCTCATGCCACGTGCCTCCTACCAGGAGGATCTCCATGTGGTTCACTCTCTACTCTGCCAGTCTTGGTGGTTGCTTGAGATAGGCCAAATATATTTTGGGAATTTCAGCAATTTGATTCTTGCTGTGTTTCATATGCTGACCAAACTCTACACAGGTTCAAAATCACTGCAATGAAAGGTTGCATTGCTCTTTTGACTCCTCCTTGGCTACTTCTTGAAATTAGCTTAATACTGCACAACTGCATTGTTTAATTTTTGTATTGTTCTTACTCATCGATGTCTATGGGATCACTGCAACTCTCATGGAAACAGCAATTAAATTGATTGTATCCCTGATGGTAGTTTCCAAAAATACTTGCTTCCTGATTGATTGATTTAATTGCAAGTGATTAGAGTTAGGGTGTCCATTTAACATGTGAAAAGACAGTTTATAGCTCAATTACTTTCTAAAACACATCTAAATTAGGAAGTGACTATTCCTGTGAGCAGTGTTGTTTTTAATTAAAAACAACCCCATGTGTTTGGTGTGTGTTGGTTGTTTGTTTTTTTTTTTTTTTCTTTACAGAAGAATTCTGATGCACAAGGCATAGCAGGATAAAATGGAAAGAAACACAATGTAGGTGTTTGTTAGGCTTTTTCCTACCAAATTCAGATTTATAGTGCTAATGTAATGGAATAATATAAGCTTTAAATGGAGAAAGTGGAGGTGAGTTTTGTGTTGGGTTTGTTTGGTTTGGTTTGGATTTATTTTTTTTGTTAAACCTGCAGGTGTGTGATCTTGCTCCTCAGTTTCATCCAACTTTATACTTCAAATAATAGAGCAAATTTTCTCTAAACGTACTTATTTAATGGTAATTTATGTAAGAATAGGCACTTGTATCTGTATTACATTCAGGTTAAAAGGGAGGCGTTTAGTAGACCACAGCAGTAGGGCAGGAAGTGTTCTTTAGAGAAGTGGTTGTGGGGAGTGGAAACACGGACTCTGTTCCAGTGTCCTTCCTCTTCTGTATCTATACTCACTGACAAAATACATGTGAACAGCTGAGCCTGTTAGAAGCACCCCATCCCTTGTAAGACATGTTGAGGGGAGGAAGATAAAAGGGAAGGTCCATTGGAAAAGGACTGCAGCAGAGAGGATACCTGAACTGGCCCTGAGGGTGAGTTTGTGACACAGGGAATGCTGCTGGAAGTGTAATTTTGTTGCTTGTACAAGAAGAAAGTAAATATTTATAATCGAATCTTGGCTATAAGAGTCACTAGTTTACTTGAGGCTAATTATACTAGCTAATGTTATAAAGGTTTAGATGGAAAAGGTGGAATTTCATTTAATCCTTCCAATTTTTAATCCTACTAAATTTGGGGGGTGGGGGAGATGTTTGTGTTTGTTTGTGTTTTTGTGGGGGTCCATGTTCTGTTCTGGAATTAGGATTGTGTGTATTTTGGAGTATTGCTTTGGTTATCATCATGCCGAGATTTATATTGTCCTTATTAAAAGGATGCCTTCAATATTAAGGATATCTTCAACACTACAGTATTCTTTGTATTTCAGTAAGCTATTGCTTCACTATTCACTTACAGTCCTTGCTCCTTTAAAAAAAAAAAGGGGGGGGGAGGGAAATCTGCCCCATAACTTTCTCCTTAATTTTAAGATGACTAGCATATGTTATCTTTCCTAAGGCAAAGTAAGTGTACAAAGAAGATAAGGGGCTTTAGTTTTACATCTAGAAAAATCAGGAAACAAAAATCCCTCCCAGTGGGGGGAGCAAGGTATAAAGCTGACCTCATCTAATTTACCTTGAAGTGAGATTGAAGGCTTTTTTTTGTTCGGTGGCTCTCTTTCCTTTACCATGTACTCTTTCTACCTTTCTTTGATTTATCTTACATCCTCATTATCCTGAGGTGAAAACGGGTGAATTTATCATCTACTGAAGACAACTCTTTAAAAAGAGTCTGAATCACTAAGGCCAAGCCCAGAAGCAACTGGAGGCAATTAGGAACACTTTCTTTAAAACTCGCACCCAACCTACACGTGCTTAACTTGGGAGATCAGAGAGAAATATAGCTAGAGGACAGTGGTACTAATAGCTACCAGATCTAACAAACCATACAGGTGTGCACCGGAGAACTGTGGCAATATTGACTGTGTGTTCATTAAGGACATGAGTGCCAGATGATGAAAGCATGGCTCTGCTGGGAGACATTTTACTACTTAAAATGGCAGAAAAAGTTACTTTCTGCTTTCTTCTGTTGGTTAAAAAAAAAAAAAAAGCACAGAACGTGTTGGCCTGAAAGTATTCCAGGAATGAAGTTTTCAGTGGTCTTCTACCATTCTTGATGAAGCAGCATAATCACCAGTTTCAGAGCTTGAAACTTTTCAAGAACATTAAGTAGTAACATCACTCTTTTCACTTTTGATGACTAACACTAGCCTCATATATCCAATATATCTGAAACAGAAACTGGTATTACAGAAATGAGAAGTAAATAATTTCTCTGTGAGACTTTCTGAATTTTGCTGTTTCTTTTCCACTCTTCTGCTTGCTCTAGTTTCAGTAATACTCTCTCCACAATAGAGAAATAATGTTTCTTTACCCTTTAATCTTTTAATACTGTATTCTGGGCTTCTTTACTTGATTCTAGTAACTTGTGGTTTAGAATCATAGAATGATTTAGGTTGGAAAAGACTTTTAAGATTGAGTCCAACTGTTAACCCAGCGCTGCCAAGTCCACCACTAAACCATATCCCTGGGTGTCACATCTACATGTCTTCTGAGTACCTCCAGGGATGATGACTCAGCCACTTCCCTGGGCAGCCTATTCCAATGCTTGACCACCTGTTCAGTGAAGAAATTTTTCCTAATATCCAGTCTAATATGTCTTTGTCCTTCTATTCTGGTGTACTTCACAAAGTGCATCAAACAAATTGTTGACCAAATAATTTACCAACAAATCAGGTGGCTTTGAAGTTTGAGTTAATTGATTTTAATATTTTCAGTGCTCTTGGTGTCTTTGATCTAAGCTATTCTATAGGGTAGGGAAACAGAGCTGTTAAAGGCACCATGAGTGAGGGAATTCAGTAGCTCCACTGGCATGCAGTGATACTAATGTAAAGTGAATGGCATTAGTGCTATCTGGAGGTCTTTTCTGCTTTATATGTAGCATGCTTTTATGACTGCCAGGCTTGGAATATGACAATCCCCTGAGGAAAAGCCCTCTCCCTGTTTTTTGTACTGTTAGCCACTCCTTGCTTTATGTTTTCTCATAAAAGCAAAGTGAGCAGTTCTACAGTTTTTGTACTTTGAGTCTTGCATGCTGCAAATTGATATTGATGCTATGAGAGTCAGCTTTGTTACTCATATTCTCATTTAGCAGTGATGAAAATTCATCTACTGCCTAAGAGAATTCGTCAGTTCCCTGGCTATTTAGGTATAAGCTTCAGCCATTCAAGAGTCTGAGCAAACGACTGTGGGCTCAGCAAGATCACCAACCTTCCGCTTCATAAATTATTTTTATTCTTTTTGCCCGTGTTGCCAGGTCAAGCCTGTTGGAAGCTCTGCAAGGAAAGTTAGAAAGCATGTGGATCATCTACATTTGTTTGAATCTGCTGCGACTTAAGACCTTACAGCCATGCCTAGTCCTTGAAACACAATTCTCTCTCTGTTTAAAGAGGTGAATTGGAATTTTCATTCAAAGGTGTAGGAACACCAATATTGCTCATTCGCACGTATCAACCATAACTAAACCAATATTCACATTTACATGAAATCTCTGAAGGCAGTATGTAATGGTATATGAAAAATGCTAAGTGAGATGTCCACTCTACACAGGCAAGCTGCTTAATACTGCATTCACAGGGTGTCTTGTATTTTGTAATACTTTAAAGTGCTGTAGGTGTGTTAAAAGACAGTTTCAATGCAGAAAAATCCTATTTTCTACTATTGCAGTATTGAGAATTTTATTCTGTTCAAAACTCAACTTTTTTAAAGCATCAGGGAGCTTTCTATGCTAAGTGTGCATACTAAAACAAATGACAGATTTTAAAAGAAAAGAAACAACGGTTATATATGTGATAATAAATATGGATAAATATATGTAAAGAAACCATTATATGAGGAATTAAGTTCAGTATGACTAAATGCTTCAATCTGAATGTGCCAGGTGTTATGCTGAAGTTTACTGGATTGAAGTTGGGAACTCATTGCTTAACTGAGAGCTTGGAAATAGCCTGCATATTGGGCATCTGGTTTCTTGAGATTACAAGGCAGAGTTCTAGGTAAAGGTTTAGCCTGTCTGTGCAAGACCAAGAGATAAATGCAAAATCCAGTGATCAAAGATATTAAATAATGAGCGGTTTTGGTTTTTTATCTAGGATTTCTTTTTTGCTAGTTGAGAAAAAAACTGTTACTGGTCTTTTGGCTTTTAGGCCCCCTTCCTCCCCACCTGCAAAGAGGCAGAAAAAGCTATTGATTGTATTTCCTGTAGGACTAGCCAACCAGTTAAGGAATCACAGAGTAGTGAAAAGGTGTGTGTTAAAGCGCCACAACTCTGGGCCAGGACCAAACATGATAGCCTAGATCCAGTCAAAGGTAACACACAACAAATTGTTGACTTCAGTAGCAGAGCATGTGAACAGCCTGGAAAAGAGCTGAAAGATTTTATAGAGGGTCATTTCCCATGTCGCACACAGCTATGCTTATAAAACCACTGCACTTGTCTCCCTTGGGTCTTTTTACATATTAGTATTTGGTTTTCCTTGTTTGTGCTTATGCACCTATTAGTTTTTCATTTTGTCTGTCTACTCCTACATTAAGACTGTACCTTCTACAAATGGCAAAACCAACAATGGTGTGTTTTGTTTGTTTTAATAAAAAAAGTGAGGAGCAGAGGCATAGGAGAGTAAGAGCTGTGCAGTGGAAGAGTCCAAAGCCACCACTAATCTGTGCTGTGCATCCTTATGCTTGAGAGAGTCTGAGAGATCAGTGAAAAGCAGACTGAAGATGAGGGTAAACCCAACTTGCTTGCCAATGGTGTAATGAAGTGCTATTTATCCTTTTTACAGTATTTACATTGGCAGTGTTTCATTAGGGATTTATGGCCATCTGTTTTACAGATTAATTGTATACAGTGTGGATCTTGCAATTTAAAACTGCTTTGGAACTAGAACGTATTCCTCTGCTGTATGTATCCCAACACCTGACTTTCCTGAGGGTAAGAAAAGTTTCGTGAATCTGCTTACAGTACATCACAAAATACAACCTGGGCTGATGTCACATCACTGGACAGCAAACTGAACCAGCAATGTGGTAACACTCAAAATGTCATTCTGGCGTGTCCTTTTTAGCACTGCAGACGTGGCAGACAGTTTTCAGCTGTTATGGAGTCTGACATTTTTAATCATCGTGGTTTAAGCCCAGCCGGTAACGCAGAACCACGCAGCTGCTTTTTATCAGGGGAGAGCGTGAACACACAAATTATGCAGTTGGGTTTCCCCATTCAGGGAAATCACAGGGGTCAGCACACCCGGAGTGCAAGGGATGAGCCTCACCCTGGGAAAACCACCTGCCTGATCGTGGTGTCTCCCCTGCCAGGTAAGTTCAAACAATTGAGAGACGATTTATCCAATCTGTCCAGCTCCCCACATGTACCAACCCATGTCTCAACTACTACCAGAAGGCACCTTACTGTCGAGAGAGGAAATATAGGAGGTACATGCCGTGGGGCCCCCTATGGTTTTACCTGCGGGATCATGGAGAAGACATGAGAAAGTGGGACGGAAAACCCACCTCAGTTCTGGAGCAACGGGTGCGTGAACTGAAGAGAAGAACAGCAGTCAAGGATGATCCTCCTGTGAAAGTTACTGCTCCAGTCTCTGGTGAGCAGTTTCCCAGATGGAGTGGAAGAGCTGATTTTACTCCAGCTCATGTGATAAAGAATACTAATCTCTTTCTACAAGACATAAGTGGACAA
>NW_009925071.1:0-12498 GCF_000696875.1 Nestor notabilis
GTGCCCCGCGCCTCGATGGCGGATGTTCCCCGTGTGCGGGCTGCGGAAGCGAGCGCGGCTTCGTTCATGTGTGCAAAACGGGAATGCTTGGCACACCGAGAGCAAGCGTGCAAAACCTCTGAAAACGGGCACAGCAGGCAGAACTCCGCTGCCATCCCTGAGCTTTGTGCATATGCGATGGCTTACGTGCTGTTCTGCTTCTCTGCCCACCGGCCCTGTGAGAGATGGGCTTCTCAGCACCAGCCCTTCGCCCTATGCGTTTTTACAAGCGTCTGTGTGAAACGGGCTATGCAATTACACGGTGCTAGAAATGTAAGTGGTTTATAATATGCCTTTGGTCTGTGGGTAGTTATGTGACTAAGGCTGGTGATGCCTTTCATTCAGGCTATTCAGTTAAATGCCCCTTTGTCTAATTACAGTGGAAAACATCAGCATCCGCAGACTAAACCGGACGTTAGCGTGGAGAGCAGGGAGTCCAAGCCCAAGACAGCATGTGTCTGCGAATCAGAGCTAGAACAGCCAAGAAACGGCCTCAGGGTAAGGTTTAATGATCAGCATAAACGGATGTGTGTGCCGTTGCTGAGAGATGGCAGCAGGTGTGGACACTCGCACTCCCGGTCACGCAGGCGAGGGCATCGGTCCAGCTGCACATTAATCCCACAACAAATGATTAGTTTACATCAGTCAGGTCCATAATCCAGCCAAGCCTATAGCTGTACAAGCACTAGCAGGACAACAGGATCACTGCTTGCCACACTAGCTCCATGGATTTATATGGGATCTAGAAACTACACCTTGAGAAATGCTACTTGTGCAGCCTCAAGATAAGAGAAAGCTTTCTGAGCTCTGTACTGCTTAGAAGTGGGCTTTGGAATTCAGAAATGGAAGTTGCCTCTTGGAAATTGTTCTTGGTGCAGCTGCAGAAAGAGGCCTTTGAATATGTATTTTGTAAAGAATTAAAAAAGCTGTTCTTTAACAATTTTCATGTGCATAGTCTGTTTCTGGCTTGATACAGACATGTACACCACCATCCAAAGTACTGACTTACTACTTAGGTCAAGAGAAGGAAAAATATTTCACGAGATACTGAGAAAGAGTAACACCGACCTTGTCATCCTGAAGGGGTAAAGACAGAGTCAAGCAGGAAAATGATTTCTGGGGGTTGACCTACATGCAGTAGCATCCTGTTCAGTGCACAGCCTGGGCTCAGTACCATACTCCATCTAGCAAACATCTACTTTCCTAGAAAAACTAAAATCAGTGACAGAATGAGTGGGGTTTTTTTAATGTTTATTATTTATTGTTAATACATTTTGTAGTACCAAAGAACCTAAGCCAAAGAGATGAGAAAAGGCTTCACAAGTAATAAAGTAATAAAGCAAGTCCCTCTTCCAGGGGACAGCTAACTAAGACAGCTGCTGGGCATCAGTTCGGCAGGATGACCATTCAGATGCACCTACAGAAAACAAGGTTATATGGTTTCCACTGTAGTTCTGGAAGCAATTCAGTCATGTTTCGGGTGACACAGGAGTGACATACTCCAAAACAACAGTAGTGCTCTGGCTTTAAAGGTGCTCTGTATCAAATGATACCAAAACTGCTAAACAGCAATACTATCCATGATCCTAATCTTTCATCCTGCCCTGATCAACTCATCTCAGCTCCATGTCTTGCCCTGTTTCTGTCCCCATGCTCCTCCCCACTGGCAAAGCAGTGCTTGCTGCATGCTGTTTCTGCTTTGGCAGCTGATAGACAGGTCATATGTGCCATGGGGACACCCTAGCTGGTAGCTGGGAGATAAGCACTACCAGCAGTAGATGAGCACTACCACTACTACTAGCTCTTCTGGTTAAGACAGTTTAAAAAGCCTGCTCTGAGGCTGCATTCCATTTCCTTTGGCAGCTGAGCAAACCCCACCTAAGGAGTTTCCATCTTGGCTGTTTACACACTGTCCTTGATGTCCACATCAATGAACTAGATATAATCCAGCAAGAATGAAATTGCATATTGTAACTGAGGCAATCTTGACAGCCCTTTGGTACCATCACTTTCCTCCCCTTCTTCTCCACACACCGGGCTGTATACTTCACACCAGCCCTGGTCTTCAGCAGACCCTGACTCCAGTCAGCCTGTCTCACCAGCAGAAATATTATATGGGATGAATGAAGGGAAAAGTGTTTTGAAGTTGCATTGGCTCTTAGAAGGATGCAGGAGTTTGAAGCCAGAAGAAAGCAAAGTCTTGGGACTTTCAAATGGCATCTTGAGAAATTATTCTCTTTACCAGCAACATCTCACTTTTGCTCCATGACACGCTCTGATTCACTCGGCTACTCATCTTTTGTCTCATTTTATCCTCCGTTTTCCTCATTTTTAATTTTTGGCTTCCGTGTTTTATTTTATCTCATTTTTAGCTGCTAAACTCTTGAGGCAAGGATTATCATTATTCTGAGTTTACAGAGCCAAAAGCAGAAAGAGAGACCGATTCTGCACCAGTTAGGGGGAAACTGTTGCCCTATTGTAATCCATAGGTCTGCAGATTTAAAAACATTCCCCTGCAAAGACTCGTACTGTCAGTAGATGGTGCTATATACATATTTTTAGGAATGCCTCCCGGCTTTTTACCCAACAAGTAGTATTTCCTTTGTGTTTGAATGTGATACCCCCGGAAACCTAGAAGCCACATAATTTAAGAAATATTTTGGCTTTTATCAGAGAGTCACTGCAGAGATCTAAAGGCTTCCCACACCATGGCATCATGTTGTATAGCACTACCTCTACTGTGTGACTAATCGTGGAGTGATTCAATTAATGTATTTGATGCCTGCAAGTGCTGTAGTTCCGATATTTCATTACTGATATGCATCTTTAAAAAGCATGAGGAACTATTCTTCATGCACTTCTCTCTTTTGAGAAGTCTGTCGACCTTCCTCTCTAAATCTAATTAACTCTCAGTTTCCCTCGACCAGTGTCATGTGTTGTTAATACAGAGCTCAAACACAACATCTTGCAGACAAACTGTGGTCATCAGGACCAGCTTTCCTGTATCTGTGCCAGATTGATTCCTCCTTTTTTGTCTTTGAGATGAAAATATTTTATTCCCTTACATACTTCATTTAAATTTTCTCTAGTGCTGCTAGCTGAAACTGCTTTAAGGAACCATATCATTAAAGCTATATTGCAAGGCTTTTTGTGGCAGAGCAGATAATTACATTTTAGAAAGATAAATCAATATTTACCTCTTATTTCTGTTGAAAACTAGAGCTTTTAAGTGTAATGTTTTCAGAAGATTAAGTCTGAAGGAGAAAAAGGCTTCAAAACCTTATTATAAAACCCGTCTAAAAAGCTCAGTTAGCAGTAGAGGCTTTTTACCTGTAATATGGAGATAGATCACTTCACAGCAGAAAATTACTATCAAACTGATCATATTCCTTTAGAAACACAAAGAGGATGTAAACTGTAGGATTACAAGAACAGAGAGGGGGAAAAAATGTATGATATTCTAGAGAAGAAAGCAAAATATAGCTTAGAACATTATGTGCCGAGTAGGTTCTAGCTACTCTGAGGAACAATAATTTCCATCAGAAAAAAATAAAAAAAAATCTGTTTCTCAGTGCGGAATAGACTTCTGTGAATTCCAAAGCATAATGGGGCCATATGCAAATAATAAGGATGTGTGGGTTTCTATTCAGACTGCAGGGACCCTGAAAAGGCTCGCTCTGCACTTTCAAAAATCCTGGCCTCCTTGTGCCAGATGCTGACTATACGTATGCATATAGATTGTAATGCAATTCAGCACACTTCTTCCCTACTAAAGAATCAGATTTTTTCTTTTTGCCTTTTTGAAATTCATTTACATGGCATTATAGACACATTCTGTCTTTGTCTGCCATGAATGACTTAATGCCCATATACAGCTACACTGATGCAGAAAGCTGAACTATCTAAAGCCTCATTTTTCACCAAAGCCATGAACTAATGCCAAGAAGCTGTAAGGGGAAGAATATATTATCCACTAAACAGAGGTAAAAATCCCTTTTTCTGAGCTCTGAACCTTTTTTCCCCCCTTCTTTGGATTGCATACTGTTATTAACCTAATTGTCATATTTCTATAAACAGACTGTGGGCAATCATTGC
Organism: Nestor notabilis; assembly: GCF_000696875.1. NCBI lineage: Eukaryota > Metazoa > Chordata > Aves > Psittaciformes > Psittacidae > Nestor > Nestor notabilis. The sequence goes on from NW_009925071.1 coordinate 4,135, forward strand.
TCTCCACAAATACTTCATTGCAAATGGATGCACAAGGAGACTGCATCTCCCACAGCTCCTATAGGGTTATCTAGGAAAGAGCTTATAAAGCACCTCTCTCCTTCCCTGGCACACAGGGATGCATAGAAATGTTTACAAATAAAATCACAGACTGATCAGCGTTTCAGCTGCGTACTCTGGACTTAAAGCCATTGAACTCATCTCTTTTCCTAAACTCCATTCCCTTCTTTTTTATAAACCAGCTGGAACAGAGAGCACTTCAGAAAATAATCTGAGAGAATTCTTTATCACTCTTCCCAATTCTTAATACGTCTTTCTTCAAGAGAAAGCCAGAATTTCTGGCCTCACCTTTGCTCCAGACTAAGGGTTTTGCTTGCACCAAGCACTTGCACAAAATTCTTTAAATTATTGTAACAGAATTTGTTATTACAACAGAAACAAAAACCTTTCTGTTTACATCAGCAGCCTCAGTAACTGCAGTGGTAGGAGCATTATGGGATACTTCCCCAAAGCAGTCTTATTACTCTTTTCACATCAGATGTGGACGAGTCTGAGGTAAAAATATGGAAGGCCATTTACAGTAGTGCTTTCATCAGGGCTAGCGCTGATGATTCTTGTCAGGGCTAGGGAATAGTAAAATCGATTCAGGAAAAAAACTCAGCATAAATAAGGCCTTGTTGATGAAAGCGTGGCCAAGAAGGATAAAAAGCAGATTTGCTAACACAGACCTTATACACGTCATTCCTCAAAGGCCAGCTCTGCCCAGGCAGGGCAGCACCACGCGGGGCAGACAAAGCAGCTCTTGTCATGTCTTGTCACTGGTACAATAATGGGTATCAGGAAGGACTGCACAATGCTGCTTATTTTGCCAGAGCAGACTGAATGACACTTTCTGCCTAATTCAGTAGATACCTATTGTTGGGAACTATTAGTCATTATTATTTGTCTTCTGCTCCTTGTTATCTTATTTCCTTTTCTTCTAATACTTTTTTGTTTGCTTTTAAATTATTTTCCCCTCTTTTTATTATTTAGCATTTTCCCTTCCTAATCTCTCATTCCCCTTCCAGCTTGTCCCTTCCTTTCTTTTTGTTAGACCACCCTGCTCCCTGCCCCAGTTTCCTTTGGTCTTGCCTGAGTATGACTGTTCTCTCTAGCTCATCAAAAAATGTCACCTCTCCCCTCACTCCCAAGCCTTCAGGTCCTCTGTAATCTGTCCCAGCTCATTCCATTTTTGTCTTTTCTTATTCTCAGTCTTATATTCAGTCTTCTGTTCTTCTCATGTGCTCTTCATTGGCTTCCTATCATAGAATCAACTAAGTTGGAAAAGAACTTTAAGATCATCGAGTCCAAACTTTACCACAGGACTGCCAAGTCCAGCACTAAACTGTGTCACTGAAGGCCTCATCTACACATTTTTCTGAACACGTCCAGGGATGGTGATTCCACCACTGCCCTGGGCAGCCTGTTCCAATGCCTGAGCACCCTCTCTGTGAAGAAATGTTTCCCAGTATCCAGTCTAAACCTTCCCTGGTGCATTACCTCTTTTCCTGTCACTTACTACTTGGGAGAGATGACCAGCCACCTTCTCTCTCTATCCTCCTTTCAGGTAGCTGTAGATAGCAATAAGGTCCCCTCTGAGCCTTCTCTTCTCCAGACTAAACAGCCCCAGTTCCCTCATCAGACTTGTGCTCCAGACCCTTCACCAGCTTCGTTGCCCTTTTCTGGACCAGCTCCAGCACCTCAATGTCTCTCTTGTAGTGAGGGGCCCAGAACTGGACACAGGATTTGAGGTGCAGCCTCACCAGTGACGAGTACAGGGGGATGGTCACTTCCCTGGCCCTGCTGGCCACACTATTGCTGATATAGGCCAGGATGCTGTTGGCCTCCTTGGCTGCCTGGGCACAAGCTGGCTCATGTTCAGTGGCTGTCTATCAGCACCCCCAGCTCCCTTTCTGCCAAGCAGTTTTCCAGCCACTCTTCCCCCAGCCTGTAACATTGCATGGGGTGGCTGTGACCCAAGTGCAGGACCCGGCACTTTGCCTTGTTGACTCTCATGGACACAGCCCATTGATCCAGCCTGTCCTCTTCAGCCTTCCTGAGATCAACACTCCCAGCCAACTTGGTGTCATCCACATATTTACTGAGGGTGCACTCAATCCCCTCATCCAGATCATTAATGAAGATATTAAACAACACTGTCCCTACCACCGAGCCCTGAGGGACACCACTAGCGACCAGTCACCAACTAGATGTGACACCATTTACCACCACTCTTTGGGCTCTGCCATCCAACCATTTTTTTACCCAGCAAAGAATCCACCTATTCAGGCCATGAGCAGCCAGTTTCTTCAGGAGAATGCTGTGGGAGACAGTGTCAAATGCTTTACTAAAGTCCAAATAGACAATATCTGCAGCCTTTCCCTCATCAACCAGACAGGTCACTTGCTCACTTAAATTTCATTGTTGCCCTCCTTTATGTCTGGCAGGTAGCCACAATATTCTGAGTTCTCCCCTGAAAACCTTGGATGAAAAGCTAGCATGTCCCATGAAGGACAGCAGTATTGGAGCATCACTTGCAGCATAAGAGAATGTAGTGACCACTAACCTGGTCTGCTTGAGGCAACATTCACAAGTTGGCTAAACAATTACAGTGCATGCTGTGCCTTCCTACACATATCAGGTGAGCCTACCCAGACCCTCATCCCAAAGAGACCAGAGGGGTCTCATTCCAAACGATCAAAGATAAGCCAAGAAAATAATAAAAAAAAAACCCAAAAACCAAAACCAAAAACCCAAACACCTGCATCTCTTGGTTGTCATTTCTTTACTTAACAGCTATGGAGATGTAGGTGCCTGTTAATTTTAAATTGTGTTGCATAGCCAGTAGGCATAGGTTAAGATGCAGTTGCACAGAGCACTCACTGTTAGGCTTACTGCAGTTTTACTTCCAGCTGTCTGGTTTAGAGTTAATGTCTCCTGAGGCAGCTTGGCTTCCTGACAGTACGTACTGCAAAACAGCCAGGATGTGCAGGGCAGTCATAATAGCGGCACTGAATAACTGATTCCCACAGCGTAGCCACCAGCACTGGAGCTGCAGCTCATGCCTCCGGACAGGCCGATTGTGTCTGGTTTATCACACCATCTCTCTGGATCTGGAGATGCTCAATGTGAAACAACTATAGAGCACATTTTGGATTAAGCTTGTCATTGTGGTTTAACTCCAGGTGGCAACTAAGCACCATGCAGCTGCTTGCTCACTCCCTACACACACACCCCAGTGGGATGGGGAGGAGAATCAGAAAAAGGTAAAACCTGTGGGTTGAGGTAAGAACAGTTTAATAATTGAAATAAAGATAATGATGGTGCTGGTGATGAAGAAAAGGGAGATAACAAAAATAGAGAGAGGAATAAAACCCAATAAATACAAGTGATGCACAATACAATTGCTCACCACCCACTGACCAATACCCAGCCCATCACAGAGCAGCAATTGGTCCCTCCCAGCCAGCTCCCCCCAGTTTCTATACTGGGCATGACGTGCTGTGGTATGGAATACCCCTTTGGCTAGTTTGGGTCAGGTGTCCTGTCCCTGCTTTCTCCTGGCTTCTTATGCCCCTCCTCACTGGCAGAGCATGAGAGACCGAAAAGTCCTTGTGATATCAGGGTAAGCACTGCTGAGCAACAACTAAAACACTGGTGTGTTATCATTATTCTTGTACTAAATCCAAAGCACAGCACTGTACCAGTTACTAGGAAGAAAATTAACTGTATCCCAGCTGAAACCAAGACATCCATCAAAGGCCATGGGGCTGCTGGATGGGAAATTCTGCATCCCCCTCTGCCCCTACTCCCACTGCTGCCCCAGCACTCCCTCAGTGCAGCCCCAGAGACAGGTACATGAGGGAGCTGATCCAATTTACCTGCTTTTCTTGCAGATCAGTTTCCAGCCAGCTCACTTGAGCCAGTACAATAGGAACAAAGGCAAAACATGAAGGGTAGCACCCCACTATTCAGCAGCAGCACCACTTTAGGTTGGCCTAAACCAATCAGGAAGCCTTGTGGCATTACTAATGGATTACTTCAACCTGCATGTCAGCAAAGATGAGCTCACACGTACATTACAATAAAGCACCCTGCTGTGAAAACCCAGAGGGTACACCAGGAAAACCTCAAGTAGCTCCTGCTATGGTACTTTAGAGTAGTGTGGTGGTCTTCACTGACGGACAGGATGTGCATCAGGCAAACACACCAAGCCTGTCTCAGTGCGAATTCTGCTGGGACAGCTTGCATCACAACAGAGGTCTGCACAAACATGCATGCCTACAGATAAAGGCACTTGTCCATCAGTAGCCAGCACAGCTTTATGATGTTGACCAGGACAGGCTATAATCTGAAATAAAGGCTAATGGAATAGCATTTGGATCTTCATTAGCACTTTACTGAGTTGCAATAGTCCTGTGGTCAAGGCAGAGGTAATATGATACTATGAGAGGCTGTATATTTGTAGGCAGAAATTAGAACTGTAGTTCCGTATTCAAGAGCAAACAAGCCACGTGTTGCAATGTGGGGATCTGAAGTGTTCGGTATTTGAGATACTGACCTTCACTGCATGTGTTCAGAAAGACGCATACTTGTAATGTCCACAAGCAGGTCCAGGATCAGCTCTTCAGTGCTTCAGAGAGCACTGTTACAGGATCAGCTCTTCAGAGAAGAACTGAGCAGGGCTACGGATGCTTTTTGTCCCAGCTGGTCAATGTATAGTGGAGGGAAGAAAAGAAAAGCACAGGTGCTTTGACTTTGTTCTTTCGTTTTCCACACTTGTGCCTTTTGACTTACAGATATTTGCATCTTTAGGAGGGGATCTGATGGTGAACAGGTGAACCAGCCTCACTGAGAATTTTATACATGGCCAAAGGGAATGCTGGGACACATGGGTAGCTCTGCAAATGGGGACTGAGCAATGGGAAACAGCCCAGGAAATGCTTCCAGTCCTCCTGCTGGGATGCAGCTCTCTCCTTCTCAAGGTACAAAATCAAATCTAGAACATTACTTTAGGTTTAGTTTGAACTGCTGTGTTCAGATCAGTTTGCAATTATCACAGCAACTGTGATATGTAGGGCCAAATCCTGCTGATACATGAAATAACATGGGCACCAAAAATTATTCTATCAGGGCGGCGTTTGACTCCATGCAAAAGGCAGAGGTTCAGAATCCTCTTCATTGCTGCTGAGTTCCCAAGCCTCCCTGTTAGCTCTCTGCCCTTATGGTAGACACAGTTCACAAAACCATACATACCAGGAGCGGAGCAGGGAGCTGTGCCTCAGGACTGGTGAGGCGTCCTCAGCCAAGCCAGGGGAAAAAAGGGAATAAATTCAGGCCCTCTTCTGGAGTGGGTGCCTGGCGCACTCTGTGCACTGGGGCTGTAAATGAAGGCTTTGGCACTGGAAGTGTAAGGACCTGCAGAACGGAGCTACAAAAGAAACACAGACCCTTAATAATCTTTATTCTTGGGAATTATTTCAGGGATATTACCTACATAAGCAAGACAGTCAGGAATGCACCTCCGTCCACTCAGCTCTTCTGCTAGCGCAAATCAATGTTTTTCCATTAAAGTCAATGGAGCTTTGCTAATTACATGAAGTCAAGATCATTATGTACAATTTATTGGCTCTAGTCATTTGATAATACTCTACAATGGGAAATCTTTTACCTCTGCTTCCTTTCTAAAGCACAAAGGACCTGTACTGTTTCAGATCATCATGTTTTGCTCCAGTCCCACCTTCTCTTAAAAATTCCTTTTGTTATTTCTCACTTGAGGGGGCAGCTATGACTAAGTGGCTGAACAAAACCTTCAGATTTACCAAACCTGCAGTGCAGCTCATTTCCCACCATTTAAGGCAATGCTATTCTTGGAATTCGCACTTTGAAATCTCCCCACCCAGAGACTCAGTGCTGTAGGACAAAGGTAGGCACCAGTGTAAAGCCCTATTGCAAATGCACCACATAAAAGTTTTAGGTTAAAATTTGCCTTTCACATCTCATAGGAGAAAGAGTTTCTTTGCTGTATTTCTTATTTTACATCCCCACATAATCACCCAGCTGTAGCACTGAAGACTGAGGAGTTGAGTAATACGTCCCGGCAATGGCTTCACCTTCCAGTCTGGGCTGACCTTTCTTAGCTCTGGACTTTATGTAAGCCTGTCTCCCAGTCATACAGTCACAATATCAGCTCTGAGCCACCAACAGCTAAGACTTTTGCTTAATCATAACTACTTTATCTTAGAATGTACATTAATTTCTGCTCCATAAAACATCCCAGTGTGCTGTAGTGGTACAATACAGTATCAAATCCCTCAAGCACAGCAGAATTGAGTTACACCAAGTCAGTACCTGTTGGACAAGCTTATAGGAAAGGACAGCAAAAGGTGTCATACTGATTCATTACGTGATGTTCTTCCTTGTGCAACAGTTCTGAACCGATGCCCTAAGGTACACAGGTCTCCGACCTCCATATGAGTCATAAAATGTTTTGGCTTCTTGAGATGTGATTGTGTATGACATGCATAATCTTTGTGATGAGGTAAAGCAAATAACAAGAGCAAATAAGGTTCAATCAGGTACAGTAAGGCGCTCTGCTACATCTGCATGTTTTCAGCTCAAGTTCCCTCCTAGCATTCTAGCAATTCTTCTAACCCCCTCCTCTTCGGGTCACCTGCAGTTCACACCTGGTTCTGAATCTAAAACACATCAACACTGAAATTTATATATTTAAGTATATTCAATGTCACGGCTTAGCATGAAGTGCTGCCAGCTACTGATTCATATTGGGCTACAAGGCTATCACGTAGGGCTCCACAGTAAGACAACAGCATACCCCATACTTGAAAGTTGGCTAAATGATGCTTATAGAATTTGGGAATGCCACCCACAAAGTTTATAGCTGTTTCATTCTTTTCATATTTCCCCTCTTTTGTACATTTCTGAGACACTGTTTTATAATTATTAATAGAATATTAGAAAATCCCTTAATTTGTTCTAATTCTTAGCATTTTTATTTCGAATGAAGTACCAAATATTTGGGGCTTAATTTATTAACAATAAAAGTGAGATACCAATATCTTAATATTAATTTTTAGATGTATTAAAGACAGGGACTAAGTCAACTAGGCAGTTGCCAGAGCATGTGTGTCTGAGTGATGATGAATGATGTCATCAATCCTGAATGATGATCAGGATTTTATCACACATTTGGAAAGGAAATGTAATAAAAGGTAAAGAGGGATATGGAAGTGGGATGAAAATACCCACTTATCATTGCTAAATTATTCTAGACTTGTTTGATATATTTATTTGATAAAATGATTGCCTTTTCTTTAATGAGATAGAAACTAGACCTAATCTTGCTGGACTTCTGAGTGTATTTTGTATAACATTAATTAAGATGAAAATCAAGACTAACATATGAACTGTAAAGCATATAAGAAATGGACTGGATGGGAGTCTTCTGTCAGGAGAAAAGGCAATTATTAATGCAGTTTCCTAGATTCACTCTGGGAACAATCTTATTCAATCTTCTCATTAAGGACCTTGGCACAAAAAATAGGAAGTAAATGAACTAATGAAATGTGCTGACAACGCAAAACTGGAAGGTACTACTGATACAGAAGAGAACTGGGGTATCATGCAGTGACCTTTATGACATTGAGGACTGCAGTAATAGAAATAGGATTTCATAGGAATTTCATGGTAAATAATGCAAGGTGATGATCTTAGGGGGCAAAAGAAATGTCTATAACCATGAGGAAAAAGCAGAGGAAGAGAAAGAAGTAGAGGTATCAGTCACATGATACATATCCGACTTTAATGGAGGAAGGCATAGGATCCTGTGATGCAGAGAAAGCAATGCATTAAAGTCTTTCTAATATGTAGTGATAAGGCATGGTCAAACATGTTCAGGAAAGATTCAGACTGGACCAGGTACCAAGAGGTGCTGCTAGAACAACTGAGAGGATGAAGAATATATTTAGTCTGGAATTAAAATAAGACTTAAAACCATCAAAGCAGGATTCTGGAACATCATCTCCCTTGTAGTAGTAGAAAGAAAAATAACTACTTTTAAGGTGATCTTGCTAAATTTGGGAGGAAGAAAAAGGGGAGAGGGGCTGTTTGGCTTGATAACCAGCAATAACAAGTTGTTGGAATGAAAGCCCCATTGGGTGGCATCAGGTTCTCCACTGTGTCAGTCCAATTTGCATAGAAAAATTCCCACATAGGAGGAAGTGAACAAAATAGCTTTGATCCACTCAATGAGTCCACTCTGCAAGCCCAGCAGTGTGGGTAGTGCTGTATTTGCAGCCGGAATTG